>NC_088931.1:81160000-81457500 GCF_038396675.1 Hydra vulgaris
GTAACTTGCGTTTATCCTAGGGTGACTCACCCAATAACGACAAGGATTTATTAAAAATAGAAATTTCTACTTCCTGGCACTGATAATTTTCATCTCCCTTGTCACTACAAATATCTTTAAATCTGGAACTGCCTTGAGAATCTGACTGACTGTTTTACAATTTGCAGATCATCACATAATCCTATTTCGGAAGGTAAGCCAGTGATCCTCTTTCCGCAAGTATCACATAATTTTGCTCCAACCATAAGTTTTGAGGGATACATAGCTACTTGCCGACTAGTAGCTACCCTCAAGGTTTTATATTGTTTTTTCTTATAATGTTGGAAAGGATCATAACAATAGTGTTGTCTCTTCTTTAATTCTTTTACTTGTGCTTGAAATGCCATTTTTAATCTAAATTTAATTTGAAAGTTGCTAAAAACTAATTCCTAAGTTGTCTTTTGATGACTAATTCAATGGAAATAAATTGATTATTTTAATATAAATATATATAGCTTTAAGCCTCATATAATTTAATACTGACTTAGTATGTATTTATAGTACTAGTAATTAAATTACAACCTAGAAAATAAAAGAAAAAAAGTAAATAGTTAATAATATATATTTACAATAGGCTATTTACAGAAAATGACCTCAAAATATCGCATTTGTAAGGCCGATAAATATTAAACTTTTAGAACCTTTATTTTAATATTATTTTCTAAAGCTGTTTATGGGAATCCCAAAATGATTTTTTCATGAGACATCCACAATAAAAAAAGCAATCTGTAAAAAAAAAAAATTATGGCTTTTGACCTTTGCCATCAACCAGGGTCAAAGGTCAAATGACCAATAACTTTTTCTTTATTGAACTTATCACTTTTTTGTATAGACACAAAGTTGTTTGTCTATGCAAGAGCTTCTGTTTTCCACCAAAATCAACTTCCTAAGTATAATAGCAAAAAAGTTATGACGTTTTAAATAACCAAGATCAAGCGAAAAGGTCAAAACTTTGAAAGGTCATATCTCAGAAAATAATTGACCTAAGTCAAAAAAATTTACATGTTTTTCTTCTGTCCATATGCCCAACATGTGAGCCAATTTTCATCAAAATCCGAGTCGGTGATGTTGAATTTGACCAAAAAGTGGTTCCACTTGACGTAGAATGCCCATATATATATATGTATGTATGTATATATATATATATATATATATATATATATATATATATATATATATATATATATATATATATATATATATATATATATATATATATATATATATGTATATATAATAAATACATTAGGGTGATACATAAAAATAAAATTTCAAAATATGAAAGTCTCACCTTCTAGTATTGTTACAAATAATATAAAAAAATTAAATAAAAATTTTCAGCTTTTTAAAATGATATTTAGGGGTAGCTCAATAGGTTTGAAATTTTACACAGAAACTGGTTTTGTGAACTTTTTTTGAAAAAATCATGTCACTGCCAGGCCACATATTTTGCATTAACAGTACATATTAATCAAACTAATTTAATCATATTAATTAACAAATTTGAAATTAATAACAGTACTGAAAGTCTATGACTAAAACATATTAAATCCGAAAAAGTCAATTCATTGGAGTACTCTCCTGATGCCTCTCAAAATGTAACGATTTTTTTGCCGTTTTGAATTGTTCTCTGTGTTGTTGCACAACGTGCAGAAGAAATTGAATCTGCTCCTCGTTCTTGGTCAGTATTTCATTATACTGTGTGATTAAAGCTACACCTTTTTCAGCACAGTCATTAACAACTCTCAATCTATTCACCCTGTCTTAAGCCTTTTTGTAAATGTCATCTGTATCCCAGCTAACTGGATCAATGTCAAGCAAAGCCTGTTCATTAATTCCCAAAAGCCGAAAGAATGCTAATGTTTTTGATGTTACAAAATCTTCAATCGACTTCAAATGAATGTCATTAACATTTCCCAATCTTTTCAGGTTGTCTTCTTGTGGTTTGTTATTCAATCTTTCAATCATTTTTTGTTTTGTTTCATGTGATACATTACTTGAAAAGAAACTCAATCCAATGAGTTCTTTGCTCAAGTACCATAAATGGTGTTTTAATGCAGCTGTTGCCTTCTCGCTAACTTTTTTGTTAATTATTTTGTACGATTCAAATTTCTTCATTAATTTCAAATCATTAGCAGGTGCTTCAGAAGCAAATGGACTAGAAAACCATGCGTGGTGAAATGCACCTGGCACATCGAAATGTTGTCGTCTAGGAGGGATATCGCCAAGAAACATTGTCAGTTCCAAAAATTCCCTATAATCATCTTTTAGTTAGCTAACAGTTTGTAAACAATTTTTTGCGAAACTAACAGCAGCATCTTTGAGATCATTTAAATAAATATTGTTTGGACCACTGAACAAGTTTTCATCAAGACATTCAAATTCATTTTGATCAATATAGTTCCAGTTGTCTTTAAACCATTTGAATAACAAAATATTTGGTCCACTAGATGGGCCAAAAAGACACTTGAATACATCTGACACAATAATTTCATGCATATGATGGCGGCATGCTAAGTGCTATAGATTTTTCTCTAATAATTTTTCGATTAATATACACGCTCTGGAATGACAGCCGGTGTTACTCAATGTAGTGTCGAAGCACATTCCGACAATTTCTTTTTTTACTCCCCATTCTGTTAAGCTAGAAACTGTGGCATCTGCCATTGCTGCACCTGTTCCAGTCACAAGTTTGGGAACTCCAAGCAACTTTTCTGTATTTTCTCCCTTTACCAAAATTGCTAAACGTTCGACTTTTTCCGAAATCAAACTTGTAATGTCTGTTAGTAATTTGCTGTCTTAATGTACTGCTAGCCGTATATCAGGATTAAATTCATTTTTTATATGATCCAACATTTTTGTTCGGTCTAATGCAACTGCAAGCTCCAGTGAAATAGTTGTTGCGGTTTCAGATTTCTTTGGCATCTTTCTTTTAGGTCAGAAATTGTCATTTAATTCGCATTCATCCGATTCAGTGTTGATTTCAATATTGTCATCTTCCAAGTCTGGCAAACACATTGAATGAGTTTTTTCAATACTTTCTTTTTGTATCTTTTCCCTTTCTGCACGTTGTTCAATTTTTCTCGTCCATGCTGGTGAAAAAATCGAGATATGACCTTTCAAAGTTTTGACCTTTTCGCTTGATCTTGGTTATTTAAAACGTCATAACTTTTTTGCTATTATACTTAGGAAGTTGATTTTGGTGGAAAACAGAAGCTCTTGCATAGACGAACAACTTTGTGTCTATACAAAAAAAGTGATAAGTTCAATAAAAAAAAAGTTATTGGTCATTTGGTCATTTGACCTTTGACCCTGGTTGATGGCAAAGGTCAATTGCCTTCAACTAAACAAAGCTTGTTTAGTTGAAGGCAATTTACTACCTAATAGCGCATCACTTGTTGGACCAATCAACTACATCTCAGTTGTACTTCGTGTCTATTTTCCAAACTAATTTTTGCCCGATTTGATTTTAGAGGATCTGCCATTTTCTACAAAAAAAACAGATTAGTGAAATTATTTTAATTTTATTACAAAATATGTAGATAAGTGTATAACCACACTCTTGTATATAAATATGATGTTTATTGTTTAATACTTTAAGATATTGGTAATTTAACTGATTTAGTACACTTTAAAAAACAGAATAACATTCAAGAATATTTCTATATATTTTATTCAAATCTTTTCAGGTTTTCCAAATATTTTTCCTGTTATCCCCTATTATCACTCACTCTTCCAGTCTACCATGTGCTGTCTTTAGTCTAAAATCGTGAAATAAATGTGTAAATTCAACCTTTGCTAGAGTTTGTTTGTACACTACAGACACAAAAACAAGTATGAATATTAAAAAGAAAAGAAAATTTGTACATACAAAAGGTCACGATAAGGCTTTGTTAAATAAAAAAGGAATCCTAAATGAAAAAACTACAAAAAATTGTAATTGTAAACAAAAAATCAATTGTCCAATGAGTGGAAGTTGTTTATCAAAAAATGTGGTATATAAATGTGTTGTTTCCTCTAAGAATGTACCTGATAAACAATATATTGGCATTACAGAGGGTGAATGGAAAAAACGTTTTGCCAATCATAAGCAATCTTTCAAGAATAAAAAGTATTCAAAAGACACCATGCTGCCAAAATATATATGGGAATTAAAAGAAAAAAATATTGATGATTTTATACTGAATTGGTCTATCCTTAAAACAGCGCCTGCATATAACAATATTTCCAAAAAATGCATACTATGCCTACAAGAAAGATTTGAAATAATTACACATGCAAATCAAGAATGCTTATTAAACAAAAGATCGGAATTAATTTCTAAATGTAGGCACGAAAATAAGTTTCTCCTAAAAAACTATAAAAATAAATGAGTTCAAATAATATTTACATTAACTACCCTTTTTAAAAAAACATTAAAAAAATTAGCATAAGTAATCATTTCTAAAGAATTCTTTTTTTAATAGTGTCAGCAAATTCCACAAATGTGTGAAAATTTACAGTAGTTAAGACATTTGCAACTTCCTGTAATTTAATTTTTGGTATAAATTGAAGTTTTATTAATTTGATCATTCATTTCTGATAAATCTTTGTTGATGAAACTCAGTGTTAAATGGAATAAATTTTTGTTAAGTGATTTTCTACTAATATATATATATATATATATATATATATATATATATATATATATATATATATATATATATATATATATATATATATATATATATATATATATTTATATATTTACATATATATATATATGTATATACAAATATATATGTATATATATATACAAATATATACATGTATATATGCATACATACAGGAGTGCGCAGAGGGTGGGGGATCCTGGTCATTCTTACGCATTAGGTTTAAGAGGCATCATCAGATGACACAAAAAAAAATTATCAGTATGCCAAATAAAAAACTGAAAATATCCAATAAAAAAGTTACAAGAATTTTTAAAATATATTGTGAATAATAGAAACACTATCTTTATTTTTCTTATTTTTTTTTTTTTGGTGGGGGTTAGGGGGGGGGGTGGTGACATCAAGTAAATTTTTTTATAATATACCCTGGACATTGTGAAGTCTCTCTGCACCCCTGCATATATATATATATATATATATATATATATATATATATATATATATATATATATATATATATATATATATATATATATATATATATATATATAAATGCATATATATTTATGTATACATACACACACATACACACACAGATATATATATATATATATATATATATATATATATATATATATATATATATATATATATATATATATATATGTATATATATATATATATATATATATATATATATATATATATACAACAGCTAGTATATATATATATATATATATATATATATATATATATATCTGTGCAAACTATGTTAATGTATCAGGCCTTGTTACTATTTTTTATTTTAAGGCTAAGGTCTACAAATTATTGCCAACCTCATTTTTCCTAATTCAGGAGCAGTATGCTCTTGAATAACTTGTGGAACAAATTCTTAAAAATAAATATCAATAAATAACACAAATACAGCATTTCCTGTCATTCAATTTAACAAAATGGAAAAGTTATATAGTAAAAATAATTTAACTGTAAAAAGAAAAGGAAACTTACAGCTTCGATGTTAAAAATGTAAAAATACTTTTAAATGCTTTACACAAATTAGTAATTTCAAAAAATTTGTTACTAACAATACTAGTTATTTAATTTTCAGAACTTATTTGTTATTTTATTGTTATTATTAATTTATTGATCTAGAAAATTGTAATCAACAGAATAATATATTATTTAACAAAATATGTGGTAATATTTATTGGTATTTAGTATATGTTAAAAATTTGATAAAACATGTTGGCAAATATATCTTTTAGAAGTAAAAGTTGGCATACTATTTGAAATATCATTTTAAAATTATGATATAAAAAATATTTAGTTCATTTCTTAATACATTTCTTTTCTTCAACCATTGACATAGATAAAAAAACTAACCATCTAAGGAACAACGTTGTGTAATAGAATTCAGCTCATGCAGCATCTCATCTTCACCAATTTCTATTCACTCCCTTGTACACACAGTAGTTGCATTTATAACAAATGATAACAAAAAATATTTATAAAGTATAATACTCAAACTATATAAAGGTATTACAGGAATTATCTTTTTCCGGATATTTCCGGAATTCCAGATATTTTTATAAATTTTTTTTTTTTCCGCATATCCAAATAGTTTTCTGGAAATACAAATTAAAGATATTTTTTTTTGTTATAAAATAATTAAAGCATTAAAGGTATTGTTCATTAATTACTCGGCGCTATATTTAGTGGTAAGGCATTATTTGTAAAAATAGTTTTTTTTATTTGTACGTGTATATTTATTACTGAAGGCTTTTCCATGGTGGTGAGACAAATTATGTTTGTCTTGAAAATAAACATCAGAAAATAAGTTTTGAGTTTATTAAAATAACTAAAGCAATTTATTTATTAAGATATTAACAAAAAAGCATTTGTTGTTTTGCCATTATATTTCCGATTAAGAGGTTAATATTATTTCATAAATCTGCCTAATATTTTTGATTGTAAAATATCTAGTTTTAATAATAAATTTACTTATGAATATGTATGCTGAGTTATATGTATATGCAGAGCTATATGTATGTAGAGTTTTTTAAACGGTTTTCCCCCGTTAAAAAACAAGATTCTAATTCAACTGGAGATTGTGACATAATAAAAATTGTAGTTAAACAAAGAATATCGCTTTTCTACTTTGTTTTATTTTTATTTCCATTAAAATATTTTAAATATTTACCGTGAAATTAGATTTTTTGCGTGAAATTAGATTTTTTGCAATATTTTCTCACTAAGTCCATATATAAAATAAAAATAGTTATTTTGGTTTTAAGATTTTATCAGCAGAACTTGTTTTTGCTTGTGTTTCATAATTTTTAAATTTATGTATTTTTTAGTTAAAGCACTAATATTATTATTTTTTTAATAAATCAAATGTAAATTAGACTTTTAAAGCATTTACTTATTGAGCGTTTGCTATTTTTATTCAGTTTTTTTACGTTTTATAAATGGTTATATATAAAGGCATTCATCTACATCAAGGCTGTCAAACTTGCGACCCACAATGTATAATTTGGTGGCCCACTCTGTATAATTTGGTATTTAGTTTTTTAGCAAATTATTTAATTTTTTATATTTTTATTTTGTTCTCAACGATCGCTTTTTTGAATTTTCTATTTCTATATTGTTATTTTATTTTTTTTATTTATTTGTTTATTTTGTAATTTCAGTTTTTATTTTTAAAAAAGTTTATAAAGAGTGTAATTTCTTCGAGGAAAAAATTTTTTTTTGCGGCCTACCTTAAATTTTAAATTGTTTATTTAGCCCATTTTGGATTTCAGTTTGACATGCCTGATCTACATAAAAGTTTATATCTACATAACATTTAGATCTACATAAAATTTGTATCTACACACATTTAGATCTACATAAAAATTGCAAAAAGGAAAACCCAAATATAACAAGTATTTGAGCATTTTTTATCATTTATTAACTACAAGCGTTAATCACATCAAAAAAATATTAAAGTGCCGGAACTTACCTTCGAGAAAAAACTTGGAGATCAATTTAATTATTTTGACTATTTTACCTAGAAATGTAATTTTATTTTATTTATAAACTCTTAATAAAACAAGTATTGAAATACTTGTCTTTTATTTAAAATAATGCCAGCCAAAATATTTCTTTTCAAGCACATGAGATATTCTTAGTTACACAAAATTTTTATTCCCAGGTATTTCTTTAAAATATTTTCCAGATATTATTAGAAAAAATTTTCCGGATATTTTAAAAATGACCAGGATAATCTCTGGGATTAATTCCTTGTAAACTACAAAATAAATTACATCATAATATATATTATGATAGTGTTGTATCAGGTTTAACAATTATACTTTTAGGAATATTAGATGTAAATAATGATTATTTACATCTAATATTCCTAAAAGTAAAATTGTTAAACCTGATACAATACAGTACAATGTTAATAAACAATACAGTACAAAAATAAACAATATAGTATAATGTTAATAAACACTTTTTATAGGTAGTTTATTTTTAAGCGCATTATTTAATAATGTGTATATAAAAAACAGGCATTTTTGATTTCATTTTTTACTTACTTTAGTCATATAAATAAAATAATTTATTCGACTAAAGAAATTTAATTTGAGCTAATTGAACACTTTTCTAGTTATGAGCAAACTTCCTATAAAACGAAATTTGAATGTAATTAAAAAAGTGTTTATTAACATTATACTATATTGCATGCAATATATCTTGGGCAAATGTCTTATTGGTAAGAAGACATTTGGCCAATATATATGATAATAATATTACAACAATAAAACTTAAACACTAAAATGCGTCTAACAAAGTTTAATAATAAGTTTTGTTGATTTAAAACTGATGGCCACTTTTGTAAAAAAAGATTTAAAACAACTCTACACCATCTAATGTTGACACACTTTTATATAAAGCTAATTAATAAAAAGGTTTGAAACAGTTTTTGCACTGTTTTGTGAAACACCATTTTGTAAGCAGCTTTACAATGTAAACAGTTTTGCACCGTGTAACTGATAAAGTTCACACCTTATGATAAACACGATTTTGTATAATGGTGTAAAAATGAAGTTATAGTTTTGTAAAAAGGTGTAAAACAGTTTTACACTGTTTACACCAAAACAGTCTAAGTTTAAACTTTTTGCTTAAATAACTTTCAAAAAGCACCATTTGAAGTTCTGTAAACACCAAAATGGTGTAATTTTACACCTTTTCATTAAGAATGTAATAAGTGTGGGTAGAGGTAAAACTTTTGTAACATTGCACTGTTTGACCTCTAACTGCATTTTTGTTTAGGATGAAAACACTAGATCTTTTTGACTTTACTAGGTTTCTGCTTGTGCCTTGAACTTAGTTTAATGTTTCTGAGGATGGCTTGTAGTAAAGTTGCTCCAACTCTTTTAGTGTACACTGTTGAGTTTCTTATTACAATTTTAGGTTGATTAGCAGTTTCAGCCAAACGCGAAACTAATTAAAGGGTGCCATGTACTATCTATGATTGAATCAAGTTCTGTAATTTATGCAGGGTGTCTGCTGGATCAGGGAAAACAGGGATAGTCAGGGAATCAGATAGCTGCAAAGATATCAGGGAGCAATCAGGGAAATAGGGTTGATTTTTTGAAAAATTATAGAGAAATCATATTGGCTATATATGTTTTTCATTTAATAGGTTTCATGTCTTATTTTTATTTTTTATTCTTTTTTGATCATAGTTATAAAATTAATAAAGTACAACAATAAAATTAGAGATTTGTTTATTAACTTAAGTTTTATTTTAGTTAACTATAGGTTTTATGTGTTATAATTAAAAAGAACAGCAACAAAAAAAGTTTTGTTTTAGTTAACTTAAGAGTTTTTTACAAAGTTGAAATGTTTTTTACAAAATTGACTTGTTTTACTGGTTAGCAGATATAAAAAACTATTGAAGGATTTGGAATCACTCCTGCCATACCTGTAGAGCCAATCTTGAAAGTTGATGTAAATATCAGGCAGACAAAAACAGTGCAGCAACATACAACCATAAGTCAGGATTACCCATTGTTATTCTTGAATAAGATAACCATGGATTATAAAGTCAGTGTAATAATAGAATATAAGTCAAGCGGAATGAAAAGTCTTCAAATGAAATTTAAAAACTAGCTCCAAAACATATCTTGTAAAAAAAACCTGTTAAGATAGGTGTATCTTTTACAGGTTTTAGGTGCAATTGTTAGAGTGGATCAAATTTTTTATTAAATTCAAGGACGGTATTGTTCCTGGTTTTTATACTAGTAAGTTCTGTGTTTCAAATTATGACCATCAAGTCATGCCAATGAAAGCAAAAGTAGAAAAGTATATTTAAGCGGTGCATAGATGTTTTAGGAACTGTTTTGGGCTGGCTAAGGAACTGTTTTGGGCTGGCTATAAACCCTGTATATTTTTCTCTTTAGTATTTAAATATTTTTTTTTTTTTCAAATAAATATATAATCTGGAAAAAGTAAAAAAAAAAAAAATACTACGAAGCGATATTTTTCAAAAGCGCTTCTTGTGAAAGCTGATAATTATGCAAGTTCATGTGTATGCTATTGAAGCAATGATTGTTCTATTGATTTAAGAAAAGTAAAGAACTTTGAAATTTTATAGGTTTTTTGATGTTTTGATATTGCACCAGTATTTAAGAATTTATTGAGATTTTTTTTGAGTTGGCTGATGTATTTGATATTTATTTTTGTTCTTTAGTATATAATTTGATTTGAGTTTGAATTTTACTTCTATTTTACTCTTGTTTTTAATTCAGTTTCTTTTGTTCACAATTTCATTTATCAAAGCAGTTTATTGAGAAAATAAGAATAAGGCATTCTTTGTTGTATTATACTATTGTTCATATGTTTTTTTTAAATATTAACAAGAATATAAATGTAAAAGCTTAATTTTTAACTACATATAGTTTGTCCATGCACTATGCTCTATCCTTGCCGAGGCTGTAATGTCTAAAAATAACTGAAATGAAAATCAGGGAGGACAGGTTGAGAATTAGAGAAAAGTCAGGGAAAAATTATGAAAATCTTCATAAAGGCATTGACAGACACCCTGTTATGTAATATGTAATATTTAATAATATAATAAAAACATATAGTCTATTATCCAAAAATACTAAATATAAAAAACCATCATTACCATCAAATTGTTTCAATCAGTTTTTATTGTTACATATATCTTTGATCTAACAAAGATTTATGTAACAATTTTATTGTTACATATATGTTTGGTCTAACAAAGCTATATGTAACAATTTTATTGTTACATATATCTTTGATCTAACAAAGATATATGTAACAATAAAATTGTTACATATATGTTTGATCTAACGAAGATATATGCAACAATTTTATTGTTACATATATGTTTGAAGTAACATTTTATCTGTTAAATCTTACCCTAGCAAAATTCATCGAACTTACTTGCTCTTTGTGAAACTTATTTATGTCATTTGAGTTCCATTTTTAGAAATATCATGGTGAAAAAAACATTTGACTCTTTTTTATTTTGTTTATTTGGTAGGTTTAAATAAATAGGCAACTCAGGTTTTTTTTCTCTGTATAACTTGCTTATTTTTATAATTAAAACTTTTAAATTATATTAAGTAAAATATCTAAAATTTAATAAGTAAAAATTTATTATATCAAACAAAATATCTAAAATTTATATAAAATTAAATAAGTAAAAATTTACATTTTATGGCAAGGTTGGTGAAAATCCATAAAATAATGATTTAAATTTTTTTTTTTTTTCATGGTGTTTATTATCTGCTATTTGATAATATTCTCTTTAAATCTTCTATTTGATCATGTGTTAATATTAATAAGATACAACACTTTATAACACAATATTAATAAGTTACAACACTTATATAGCAGCTATTCTAGGACTAATAATATTTTCTTTTTCTTTTAAATAAAAATAAATTTACAGCCAGCTTAAATAATCAGATCAAGATTTGACTCTATATTTACAACTTTAATTTTTAAAAGTACAGTAGTATATATAATTTTAAAACTTTTTATTACTTTTAAACATACATGGTATGTTTGGTAAACTCAAGTGAAGAAAGTAGCCTCTCTTCACTTGCTTTTGAAAAAGCCATAGAAGTGATTAATCTGCACACCTCAGTATCTTATTTGGGTATTCAAACGCTGATTTCACTTTAAAAAGTTTATTTTTTTCCGGTCGTGACAATTGTCCATGAAATTTGTATTAAAAGAATTTTTATTTAAAAAATTAGTTTGGTCACACTTCTCAGTTTTTCTTTTTCAAACTTGTCTAATTCTTCATCAGAATTAGATTTACCTAAAACTGAATGAAGTGCTGTTGATGATTCAGCTATTTTTCTTATTTCTTGACTCAATTTTATCTCTTTTTTATAATTTATTTTAAAGCTTTTAAAGCTTGTTTTGCTCATATATCTGATTCTCTTCTAACAATATTCTACAACTAGATCAACATAAACTTTGGCTAGAAATATATTATGAATTTCTTAGTTTCTTCACAACATACCGGAACTTTGCCAAAAGTGCGGTAGTGTATGTTTCTTTTAAAGCATCACAATTAGCTAGCTGTGAAAAACGCAGCAGATCACCTAAAGAAATAAGGTTAGATTTTTTTCCAAAACTGCTGCATTTTTTTTCTCATTCATATCCTGTCATAAATGCTATTCATGTTCCTCATCCTATATAGCTTCATCTAGAAAATTTTCATCATTTGAATTTTTATTTAAAATTGTGGTTGTCTCTGATGTTTTAAAGTAACTTTTAAAGCATCATATGCAGCAACATAAACTACCTGACATAGTACAAATAACAATTTGATCAAAATTAATTAAAAAAAAAACAAAAAATGCTAGAGCTTTTTTGAATGTATACAAAAGTAACTTTATATACTTCAGCTCAAGTATAATTTATAAAATACTTAATTTCTAAGTACCTCAAGGTGAACATCAAATACTTAACACTCAATCTATACATACAATATCAATATCAAAGTATAAAATGCTTTATTTAGAAATCATAAAGCTTTAAAGACATTATTATTTACAGTTTAATTAAAAGAAATTTTTCATATAAAAAATAACTTTATTGTACTTAGGAATTCCTTTAACAAAAAATACTCATACTTTAATCTTCCAAATTATCAAAGAGTCAGCTCCACCTAGAAATACTTTAGCTCCAGCTCCGTCTCAGCTCCTTGTAAAAACACCAGCTCCAGATAGCTCCGGAGCAGCTCCAAATCTCTGATTGTAATATTTACCCATATAGTAGGATTTAACATACAATAACATATATACAACTTGTAAAAAACCGTTTTAAACAATAGGCTATTTGAATTATGGTTAAATATTTTTTGCAGGTTTACATGTTGCAAATAATATTTTTTTGTGCATCTTATATCTTTGCATATTTCTTATCATATTTGTTTATCGATGTAAGCTGTACTTGTCGAAAAGATGTTTTGACTTAATATATAATATACCAAGTATATCGAAATATATAATATATTGAAAAGATGTTTTGACTTAATATATATACCAAACTTTTATTTTTCTATAAGAACATTTTGTGGATTTTATGTTTGTGCATTTCTTATATTTTAACATAATTAGTGGTTTAGTGAGTACTTACTTCATAAGTAAGAAGTACGTATTTTAATTCTCACCATATCCCTGTCACATCCCTGGCAGTAGCTCTTCTTGCTTTGAGTATTACTGTTGTTAATCAAGAATGATATTTCAGCGCTATATGATTGAAAAAATAGAGGTTGTAACATCAATTAAAAAATGAGTACACTCTTTAATATTATATGAAACAAGATACAGAATTTCAAAACTTTATTTTTTCAGACAATCCTATTAAGCAGTAATAGACATTCGTCGACAGTAGACATTAGTAGATAGGTGACATTAGTAGATTTATATTCTGGAATTTTTGAAAAATAAAAAGCTTTGAAATTATCAAAGTGTTAAATGCAGAGTATTTGTTTCTGTCATAACCAGTAGATTGCTTCCAGTATTACCACAAAATATTTGTTATATATACAAAATGACAAGTTTAAAAAATTTGATGAAATAAAAAAAGAGGATTATTAAATGTGTGTAATTATGTTTTGACAAAATTTAAGAAAATATTTTTTATAGATCAAATTAGAATGTTTAAAAAAAAAGAGAGAACTTTTTATTTTTTTTTACCAAAACCTTTTTTCTTAAAGTTTTTATAAAGTATTATTGATATAGCTTTTTTTAAAGTTTTCTATAAATTAAAATTGGTCTTCAAATGATTACAAGTCATATAAACTATAAATTAATCATGGTCTTCAAATAAATTTAATCTTCTCGAAAAATAAACAAAACAAAAATATTAAAAAATGAATTTTACTATAAATGAACATAAGTTATGTTTTTTAGCATAATATTTTAGTCATCTGCTTGATCTTGTCATTCTTCTTGTCCAAGAAAAATTTTTATCACTATGTCTTTTCCAGATTTTTGATACTCTATTTGTATGAGTGGTTGTTATTATTTCATTGTCAACATTTTTGACATTTTCTGGACTTAATTTTATTGTTTGTTGAATAATCAAATTTTCATCATTCTTTTGAACACTCTGTGCATATACCTTGATATACTTTTTGTATATTTCTAAGACTGTTATGAAGATTATGATAATCAAAATGAAATAAAAGAAATAATCAACAGTTAAAGTTTTTCCAGCACTCACAAGGATTGTGCTTGTGATTGTTGATGTAATCAAGTCATATAGTATCTTTTGATAGCTTGAATTTTCCATTTAAAAAATGCTGTATTTCTTATTTCTTGTAAGTTTTCATTTTTTTTTTTAAATTGTTTGTTCAGAATAAAATTTGATTATCCATCATTAATCATTTATTTTTCTTTTGTTTTTTAGTACAATGTTAGTAATAAAAAAGTTTTTTAATGAAAAAATATTTTTAATAAAACAATGGGATTTAGTAATTCAATTATGTTTATATAAACACATTTAAAAGATAAATTTATAATATTATATATATATATATATATATATATATATATATATATATATATATATATATATATATATATATATATATATATATATATAATTATAAAAATTTTATTTAGGTTTATTAGATTATATTTTTTAAATTAAAAATTTTTTTTAGAAAAAGTATTAAAAAAACATTTGTGTATTAAACCTATAAACCTTCACATATTGAAATATTTATGTGTATTTCATCTGTGTAATCAAACAGTTAACTTTTTAGAAAAAATTTTTTTTCCAGTAATAATATATATAATATATATATAGTAACAGTATTTAGAAATAAAAATCAAACTATGATTGAAAAAGTTCATAAATTAAGTAATCGACTTTTTTTTTTTAATTATTAGGTTGTAAGTGGCCACACAGGCTGGGTGAGATGTGTGGCTGTTGAGCCAGCAAACCAGTGGTATTGTACTGGGTCAGCTGATAGAACAATAAAGGTAATTTTATAAAATTTTTGTTATAAATCAATTGTTCTAAAATAGATGTTTTTTTAGTTAAACATTTTGGTTTATTCAATATAAAGTTTACTGTTATGTATTTTTACTGTTATATTTTTTTACACAGTTTTTATTTTTTTTCAAAAACATTTTCAATTATTATTGAAGCATTTATTTTTGTTTTACTACTAAATACAATAAATTACAAATACAAAATTCAGTTTCTCCTGATTATTTATATATAGATATTATGTTAAAAGTATTTATAATGATTTAAATATAACAGATGTATTTGTTTATGAATAGATATGGGATCTTGCTACAAGCAAATTAAAGCTTTCATTAACTGGACATATAAGCACAGTACGTGGGGTGGCAGTGAGTACGCGCCATCCATATTTATTCTCGTGTGGTGAAGACAAAATGGTAAAATGTTGGGATCTTGAATATAATAAGGTAAATATTCTCAGTTTTTATTTGTTTTGTTTCTTAAAATCTTTTAATTATTGTTAATAGAATTAATGATTTTTTACAATTATGTATTATTATTTGCTTTTCAAGGTTACTCGCCATTATCACGGTCATCTAAGTGCAGTTTATTCACTTAGCATTCATCCAACAATTGATGTTCTTGTAACTGCTGGAAGGGATGCTACTGCAAGGGTATTGCTTTTATTGTTTTGTTTTTTTATAAAAAAGTTTTTAATTTTTTACATTGATACTATCTTGTTAGATTTGGGATATGCGGACTAAAACTTGCGTGCATACCCTTGTTGGTCATACAAACACTGTTGCAGATGTTAAATGTCAAGGTGTTGAACCACAGGTATTTGGTTTTAACGACTATATATTTAATATACAAATGTAACTTTAACAATTTAAACATTTAAATGCTTTTTAAAAAAAGTTTTTTTTTTATTATATAAAAATGTAATTTGGGACTTATTCTTATTTATTGAGAAAGTAGTTAATCTTTTTAACTTTTTGCTTTCTGTTGAATTACTTAAATAGTGATTGCTTGTTGAGAATAGTGATTGTTGAGAATAAGGATTGTTAAGAATAGAGATTGTTGAGAATAGTGATTGTTAAGAGTAGAGATTGTTGAGAGTGAATTAATTTAGCTACTAACTTAAATAGTTGCTTGTTGATAGTTAAAAAAAAATGTATATAAAAAGTATAGTTTGTTAGACCAAATTACAGCAGCTATTGATTTCTTAGTTTATTTTAGATATAAATGTCAAAGAGAAATTTTTTTTTATAATACACAATAAGTCCTTTATAAGTTTATTACATAAAAAAGAGTACATTATTCCCTTATAAATTGCTGATTGATTTTAAAAATAAGTAAAATGACTTGTGTATGATTGGAAAAGTCTCAAAACAATAAATTAAATGTAAACACTTTTCTCTTGAAATTAATGTCATGGAAAGTTTAGTTTTCAAAAAAAAAAAATTAGTATTCTCAAGCAATTCTTTATACTTTTTTATTTTTCATAATTCTGACTGGCCAAGATTGTTTTCAAAATTTCAAATATCACTTGTGAAAACTTTAGCAGAGATTATTTTTTGCTCTTTATTTTCAGTGCTAGGTTAATGTCTAAGTTCGTTCTATACCAAAATATGGTCTTAGTTGTTTCTTTTTTTAATTTTTAATATTTATTATAGAGTTTAATAAATAAATATTTAAATAATAATAATGGTTTAATAGTTGCTTGTTCATTTTTCCAATGATTTATTCTTATTTAACAACACTCTGAACAGCACTCAACACGATTTCTCTTGTTACAACATTCACAATACGCATACAGTAGTGTCACAGCATGCTTTAATTATTAATTTAAGAAATAATAATAAAAATTATACAAGTTATATAAGTTGAAAACCTTTGAATTATTGATTATGTAGTTTTTACCAGCAAATCTAAATCTGTAGCCAGTGTAACTAGAAAGTAGTTGTTTTTGTTGTTATTTAACGAGTTATGAATAAGTTTTTGGACTGGATTTAATGTTAAGCTATCTCTGCAAAGAAATGTACAAGGAGGTTTGTAATAGTCTCTTTTCGAAGCCGTGCTTAAATTGTATTTGAAAAAATCAAAAAAAAAAAATTTTTTTTAATTTAATAATTTTTGAACAATGGCAAAATCCAAAAACATTAAGAAGAAAGTGTCAAAGAATGTTAGAAGAATATAAAAATATTGATTTTGTTTTAGATGATAAATTGTTCTTTACTTTAACTCACTCGTGGCAACCTTGCAACTCTGGTTTTTATTCAAGTGAAATTAATCTGACTCCCCAGATGTAAAGTTTGATTTTAAAGCCAAATATGAAAAAATTATTGGTTTGGCTTTGTATTTCACCAAAAGCCGTATCAAAGCCGTTTTTTATTCTTCCAGGAATGGTAGTGGACCAAACAGTCTCCTTGGAAACCATAGTTAAAAAGTATTACAGTAGTACAGTAGAGTACATACATGGTAGAGTACAGACTTGGTAGAACAGTTTTATAGTACAGTAGAGTACATACTTAGTAGAGTACAGACTTAGTAGAGTACATACATGGTAGAGTACAGACTTGGTAGTACAGTTTTATAGTACAGTAGAGTACATACTTAGTAGAGTACAGACTTGGCATCTGCTCATTACGCAAAAAGCATGGTAAAATGGATCTTGAGTTTGTACAAAACTATATTTTATTTGTTAGGAAAAGGCTTGACCATATAAGAAGACATAGTGTCTAAATTTTTTCTCCAAATACTAAAAAAGACATTTTTTTTATTATTATTTTTAAGTTTTATATTTTAAATATATATTTTTGTTCTAAAAAAAAAGGGCTTTTATTCTAGTCCAAAAATTCATTCATAACCTGTTGGTCTAAAAAAACTTGTTCAAAGTTATGAATGATATCAATGGTGTTAAAATATTTTTATATGTAATGGAAAGATGTGGTGGGTGTGTAGTTGTAGAAGTTTTTTTTCTTTTCTTAATCTAAAGCATAAGTAAAAATGTTTAAACGAAAAAATCACAATTTAAAAATTAAAAATTATTTCTCGAAACTAAAAGTAAGAATCATACAATAGATTAATACCAATCATTGACATTTATTTTCATTTTTTATATTTAAAAAAAAAAAGGGATGTTCTTTTAGATTGTAACAGGAAGCCATGATTGTACTATACGATATTGGGATGTGGCATCTGGTAAATCCATAACTACGTTGACTAATCATAAAAAGAGCATTAGATCTATTGTTATTCATCCTACTCAGTAAGATTTTTTAATAATAAGTAATTGATGTCAATTTTAAAATATTAAATAAAAATTTATATAAAAAAGAAAATTGTTATTTATAACTTAGTGCTTTAAAACTGTAGGATTGAGGGTGTAACAATAAAAAATAAATAAACAAAAGGAAAAAAATACCCTTCTTGACTTAAGTTTGTTCTATGGCTTTCAAGAAGTGAATACAGTAAAAAAATTTACGCCTTTTTTTTTGAAAAAAAAAAGAATTGAAAATTTAATTTGATAAGAACTAATATTTCTTTGATAACAATTAAAATTTAGTTTAATAAGAACTAATATTTCTTCAATAAGAATTGAAATTTAAAATGATAAGATCTAATATTTCTTTGTCTTTAATATAATTTTTTTTTAAAAAAAAACAAAACTTTTTTTAAAACTTTAAACCTCTACTAAGCTTTTTTCCTTTCTTTTATGCATGGTTAGCGTTATATATACTCTGAAGTCTTTTTAAAATAATTTATTTTTAAAATCAGCATGAGATTTACATTCATAATAGAATTGATGAGACTCAATGTCAAGATAATTTATTGTGTACCCTCAGGAATTTAAGGTATTACATTTGCATAATATACATTGAACAAAGAAGTTTATTGTGTTATAACACAGCATATTAAAACAACAAATAGTTTTAGAATTTTAGTAACAGAAATACCACTTAATGATAAAATTATATATTTGTTTTATTTGGTGAAATACTGGTACTGTAAAATGAGGAGACTTTGGTCTGGTAGGTGACTTGAGCTAATTTATAAAAAATAGTTTTAACTTTTAAAAACTACTTTGCTCTTTTGTGACTTCTTCCAAATTTAAGTTTATCACAAAAGTAAAGTTATTCTGTCTATTTATTACTTAGATTAATTGTAGTTAGCGAAACTATTGATATAATTTTTTGTTTGTTTGTTGAAGTCTATAAAAATTGTTTAATTTAAATGCTACAAAATTGTGAGTTGATTGAAACTGCTGTTAATATTTGAGTGGGTTGTGATGCTATAACTAATATTAAATTTATAAAGGATGAGTTTTGTATAATAGTTGCTACATTTAAAACACTTCAAATTAAAAATAACTTTAAGTAAAAATTATGGGGTGGCTTTGGTCACAACTTGGGGTGGCTTTGGTCACAACTTGGGGTGACTTTAACCTAAGTGAAAAATTGTGATTTTTTTGATTTTTAAAGTTATATTTTTGATATATTTTCTAGAAAATATTGTAATGTTGACATAATATTATTGGTTTAATTTTCAGTTTTTGTTTTTAGGATAAAATACTAATAAAAAATCATATATCAAAGAAACCATGCCAAGAACATATAAATGTGTTGCTAGGAGTTGTAGTTATATTCTATACACACAGGAAACACTAACAAAATGTTTAAAAGAAGTAAGAAATGATAATTTAATACAAACAGATGCTTGCTTAACCTTTAAAATTTCTTTACCAACAATAAAGAACAAACTGACATATTTCTTATGCAGACCATAAAGAAATGTTTATTAGGCAATTTTTAGGAAGTATACCTGGTGTTGAATGGGTGAAATCATTCCTTAAGAGAAATAAACAATTAAGTGTTAGATTTGCAGGTAACATTAAAAGAAAGAGGGCAGAACCGATGATCCTGGTAATAAACTAGTAATAACAAAATATTCTGAGAGGATAATTAATTCAACCAAGTCTGCGACTTGGTATTTTGTATATAAAGCAGATTTGATGTGGACAACTTGGATAGCCGCTCAAAGAGTGGATGGTTTGACTCCAGTTGTTTTTCAGATTGATTTAAATCTTTTTTGTTTTCTGAACTAAAAAAAACTTCTGGGAAAGGTCTATTTGAAAACAATTTATTGTCACATAAATACATATGTCTTTGTGTGAAGAAAACAACATCAAATCGACCAATGAAAGCTCAGTGGAGAAAAATATAAACAACTCGGAAAGAAAGTGGCAAAGGACGTAAAGCTCCTTCTCTTCCAAAAGACCAGTTTCCAGCATTGCTTAAATGTCTCATGAAAAAAATTGAAGAACCTGGTTGTAAAAGTATGAAGGCAGGCTTCAGAAAAACTGGATTAGACTTCCTAAAAGAGTATTTACAAACAAAGATGTCACTGTGAAAATAGGTTCTCTTGTCAGTGATTCGTTCATACAAGATTTAGTTGAAGCTAGAGGTGATCATATACCTCTACTAAAAAGCAACATAAAGTTGCTGTTGTCCCAGGAAAAAGTGTATCATTAATTGATTTAGTTATTATGCAAGCAGCTATAAATGTAAATAAGACAAAGAAAAAAATGACTGTGGTAAAAAAAACTGTTGTCCACTCTTGAACAGCAAATAATTACAGATAGTTTATTGAATATACTCTAGCACTGATATTTTGATGATTGATGCATAGGTGTTTTTTGGTTTTAGATATTAATAAGGTTTCTTTGTAATTTATATCTTAAATAAATTTGTAAGTTAGTTTCCAGCTGTTGTTTTTATAATATTTTTGCCCTAAAACATATCACTTAATATCCATGTATCTGTGAATATGTAAAATATGAAACGGTTCATCAATAATATAATTCTTTTATTTTTTATTGTAATTATTTATTTCTTTGACATCATGCACACCTAATACAATTTATATCAACATATTCATTCATAATTAAATTTTGAAAGAAAAAAAAAAGATTTTAAATTTGCCCAAAGTCACCTCATTTTATGGTATGTTAAAATGAATAAAATATTTATTAGTTTTATATGGTGAAATACTAGTATGTAAAATGGTTAAAGTATATATTAGTTTTATTTGGTGAAATACTGGTATGTAAAAGAACCCAAGGGTAATAGGTGAAAGCACTGTTAAATAATAAAAATATTTTTAAAGAGTTCACCTCATTTTAATAACATTTAACTAAACAAAATCTAGTCAAATTGAATTTAAAATATTGTGTTTGCATTTCTGTATTTTTTTTTTTTGTTTGTTTGGTAAAATTGTAAGATTTGCACTTATGTATTCTGGACTTGTCATTTAGAAGATCACATTCTTGCTTTTCAACTCTGATATATAATATTCCAGATCATATTCAGGATCATCACGATCACACTGCTACTGGTATTATGTAATCCAGTACTACCTGCCCCATTTTCTTCTGCCTTGTAGAATGTGCTTTTTAAGGCAAAGGCTAGGAGAAACTAACTCCGACTTTAAAATCCCCTCTGTAAATATCTAAAATATGAAACAATACAACAATACAAGGCTTTTGATTCAGTAAAGGCTAGAGATGGTGTCTCAATAAAAAAAACTCATCTTGGGCAGATGTTAACTGCATCCAGCTAAAACTCCCCTGCCTTGGTGCTCTTGGTTGAGTAAAGGCTAGAGATGGTGTCTCGATAAAAATACTTATCTTGGACAGATGTAACTGCATCCAGCTACTGTATTGTAGGAGGCCTCCAAAGCAAAAACTTTAAGGGTAAGCAGAATAATTCTGCTAACTAGCCTGAAACCCCTTCTTCATCTATTTAGCTGGCAAAGATGTAAACCTGTGTCACATATGCCTAGGATGATGAATACTGGATCTTCTTTAATCTTCTTGTAGGTTTTTGCTTGTGTGTCCTTGATAGTGGTCTACAGTACTTCCTGTTATCTCCTAAACATCCCTGGTAGTACCAGCCTCAACTTGTTTCTTTTTGCAGTGCCTTTATTTGTGAAGGTTTGTGTTTCGGATTTATAGGGTTGAGAGAGGGTTGTAACCACAATTAAGTAGCCTCCTTGTCTGTCTTCTTGACCTTGGGGAGGTGAATTAAAATTAAAAAATTAGGTTACAGCTCTAAAACTCAGTTTAATGGTTCTGAGACTAATTAAATGAGAATTCGAACAAATTTATAATCCAAAACAAAACTCAGTTGATAGACTTAAAGAACTATGGTGCTGATGTTTAATTTTTTTTTAAGTTTAAAATTACACGCAACACTATAAAAAAGCAATACAAGTTAATTAACTCACAATATTCAAAAAGCTAGAAGTTAACAACACAATACTCGAAAAAAAGCAATAGAAAGTTAATTAAATGGATTCTCATACCAAAATACACACCGATTAAACAATTTCATTAATAACAATGATAAACTCTATTTTAGTCAAGTAAAATATATAATAACTAATTTCTGCAAGTAAACATTTTATATAGAAATGCAACAAATTTTAGAGGTCAAAAGAACAGTAATCACCATTAACAAGTTACAAAGATAAAAATGTAAACTATATTATTGAAATATATTCAAGAAGGTCTTACATTCCATCTCTTATTCATGGGACTGATTTTATTACCCCCACCCCCACCCACCCACCCCCACCCCTTCAAGGATAAGGCAGAACTATTTGCAAAGATCTTTTTTTCTAATTTGAGTTTACTCTTTAATTTTTTGGCCATTCTCTTCCTTCCATGTCTAAACTTAAACAGTTTAGA
Source organism: Hydra vulgaris (assembly GCF_038396675.1). NCBI lineage: Eukaryota > Metazoa > Cnidaria > Hydrozoa > Anthoathecata > Hydridae > Hydra > Hydra vulgaris. Next base: position 81,182,963 of record NC_088931.1, read on the forward strand.
CATTCAAGTCACTACAGCTTCAGTTGCTAAAGTTTCTAACCGCTTTATTAAAGTCATCCTTGAAGGCCAACACTCTTCTTTATTTCCAGTAACTTCTGGGGTACCTCAAAGTTCTATCCTTGGTACTATTTTGGTACTTATTTACATTATTGATCTTCCCACAACCTTACATCAAAGTAGCTCCTTTTGCTGATAATTTAACTTTATACTCCTGTCTTGATAAAAGTCTTCTCTTTTCAATTGCTTAGAACAGGCAGCTGATCTTAAATCTGATCTTACTTCTGTAACAGATTGGGCTCACAGTAGCTATTAAATTTTAACTCCAACTAAACTCGATTATTTACTGCAAGCAACTATCCTAGTACTGTCGACATTCCTATATTAATGACTGGCAACCCTCTCGCTGAGTCCTTTTCTTTACGTCTTCTTGGATTATCGTTTACTACTGACCTTTCATGGAAACCATATATACAATAGATTGTTAAATTAGCATCTGCTAAGGTTGCTTCTCTTTATCGTGGTTGCCATTTTTTCTCTCCTGATTCTAACCTCTATCTCTACAAATCTCTTATTCGTCCCTGTATGGAATACTGTTGTCATATTTGAGCTGGTTCTTCTAATGACGCTCTTTCTCTTCTAGACAAGGTCCAAAAACGCATTATAATTGTAGTTTGGACTGGCCTATCTGTTAAGCTTGAGCCACTTTCCCATTGTAAAGTTGCATTTCTTCTCTACAAATACAAATGGTTGCTGCTCAAAGGAGCTGTTTTCTCTAGTTATATCAACTAAAACTCATTCTTACTTGACCTGTCATTTAGAAGATCACATTCTTTTATTGTATCTGTCCCTGCAGGCTCTAAAAACTTTTATTCATCTGGTTTTTTTCCTTGCACTTGAACCCTTCAGAACTCTCTTCCATCTTCATGGTTTCCTGATTCATACAACCTTTAACTTTTTAACTCTTCTGTCAACCAATTCCTTGCTCTATAACTCTATTCTTTTTTTCTAGTAACTCCCATCTTAATAGTGGTTGCTTGCAGTTGTTGAGAGTGAATCAGAATAAGCTAATAAATTTGTTTTTGTTGCATAATTAATACAATACAATTTACAATTTGTATTAATGATTGTTTTTTTTCGCTTGAAAAATGCTAATAATTTATGCTTAAAACAAAGATCATAATAATATAATTTAATTCTAATAAAATATATATGACTGCAATTTAAAACTAATTTATTAAAAGTTTAAATCATTTTGTAATTTTAAATTTTTTTTTAAATTAGCTCATTTTTATCACAATTGTTTTTTTTTGTTTTTTTGGTACAATTTGATAAGCAATTTAGGAATATATCCTATGTTATGGGGTGGATCTATGGATATGGATAGTCTGCTAATCTATCTACTAATGCGTGCAGAATAATAATAAATATTGATGAAGATTTTTTTCATTATAATATTTTTTATTATACTGATAACTGATAAGCAATTAAAAAATTTAACTGATAAGCAATTAAAATTAGTTTGCTTGCTATAAAAGTATATTAGCCAATGAAAACAAGTTGTAAATTAAATTTTTAAGTTTATGATGACTAAGCAATGGATATGTTTTTATATTTGAAATCTTTAGAAAAAGAATTTTTTTAATGGTATATCTTTATCAGGACATTAATGCCTAATGATTAAAATGCTTCTTCAATTTAATTAGCTAATAATTTTACATACTTTTTTAACTAACTTTTTAGATATACAATGGCTTCAGCATCTGCAGACAACATAAAGCAATGGAAGTTTCCAGAAGGTAATTTCATCCAAAATCTTGGAGGTCATAATGCTGTTCTTAACTGTATGGCAATTAATTCAGATAATGTTTTGGTTTCTGGTGGTAAGTATTATTTTGCTTTAAAATATTAGACTTTTGAATTTCGATGCTATAAAACTTTATGAATATTATGTTATAATAACACTGATTATAATATCATTTGTTATAAGAACATACGGTATAATATCATTGGTTATAATAACAGTTACGAAACCGTTTATGAAATAAAATTGTTGTATAATTATTTAAAATAAATTGTAATTATTGCAACAACAGCAACAAAAATTTTCGAAATTTTAATGATCTAGAATAGCTACGTTTAATATTTAGGTGACAATGGAAGCATGCATTTTTGGGATTGGAAGACTGGATACAATTTTCAAAGAGCACAGACGCTTGTTCAGCCAGGATCCCTAGATAGCGAAAGTGGCATATTCGCAATGGCTTTTGATCAAAGCGGTACTCGATTGTTTACTTGTGAAGCAGACAAGACAATCAAAGTTTACAAAGAAGACGATGAAGCTGTAAGTTATTTAAAAGTTAATAAATAGTAGTTTATTTTCATTATTCAAAAATTTGATTAGTCATAATAATATGTGAGTCAAAGAATCTGTTAAATAAAAAAGTAACACAAATTAAAGAATCTATTTGAACGCAAAATTATTAATTTCAACTAATTTTGACTCCATTAAAGAGGGAACTTGCAAACTCAAGTTGTAAAGTCTAGAAATCTATTTTAAGAAAATTACTAATCAGGGGCCGTATTCTCATCTCTCCGTTAAGATTAACGGAGCTTTTGTCTGAAATTTCATTACAATATTTCTAAGTAAAGAAATGACGAAAATTTATATAAATTCGTAAAAATAAAACTTATACCAAAATAAAACATTTATGTTTAAAAAATTGTAATTTTAAATAAATTTTTTATTAATGTAATTTAAAAAAATTTTTTGACTAACGCTCCGTTAAGCTTAACGGAGAGATGAGAATACGGGCCCAGATGAGTTTTTACTTGTCTGTTTTTGTGGAATTTTTTTTTGTTGACTTTGGTAGGTTTTACAGAACTTCTCTTAAACTTCTTGAATCTTGTTGAATTTTGTTGAGGTGTTACAGAACTTCTGTTGAACTTTTAATATTCTTATTTTTGATTATTTCATTTTTTTTAAAATGGCAGAATGTATTTTTGTGAACATATAAATGCACAATGCGAATATAAATGCATCTTAAATTGTAAATAAAACAATTTAATACATTTAAATCTAGTAATTGCAATACTTAAAAATTTAACTATAATGTGTATAATAAATTTCTTATTCTATTATTCAAATGAAACCGAATTTAATACTTTGTTCTACTTGAAATTTTTCATTGGTTTTAATTGATATTGCACTACATATTATGGTTTTTAAAATTTTTTATTTGCTATTATTCATTCCGTCATGTATTATGTATATTATTCATTTCATTATATATCATGTGTTATTGTCTATTCCAATATATACAATGTATTATTATTTATTCCATTATCTATCTTATTCCATTTTATAATAGATGTTCGGTTGAATTAAATTAAATTTTCTCTTTTTGAACAATTTTAATTTACATTAATTACTTTAATGACTTTACTAAAAATATATAGTTATAAATATATAATTATAAATGGTTAGTTATTATTATACAGTATTGGACAAAACATTTGCAACCAACATCGAACAATGATAATTAGTGTTCCTAATTTTACATGTCTTAAAAACGAAACGAACTATACTACCACAGCAAACAGTTCAGGAATCATGAGCAATCAGCTGACAGCACACAGGCAGAATTTCGTTGACAAGTGCCATTTTGCAGCGGACAAAACAAGTGCAACTTTTTTGGTTTGTTTCATTTTCTTAAGTCTGGTCCTTGTCAACGTCACGGAAGTTTTTTAATAATTAAAGGAAGTATCCAGAAGTTTCCAGAAGCATGAAGAAGCTTCCAGAAGTTTCCAGAAGAAGCATCCAGTAGCATCCAGAAATATCCAGAAACATTCAGAAGCTTCCAGAAGCATCGAAAAGAAGCATCTAGAATCTTCCAGAACAGGTTCACACAGGTTCATTTTACTATATAAGAGTAAAACTGAATTTCATGTAAATCGACATGTAATTCAGTCAGTATATGGAAGTCAATCAGTCAGTATTATTAAGACAGTTTATCGAAGTGAGTTTTATCAAAGTGTTTTATCGAAGAACATCAATACAAGAAGTGAAATACAACAAGTGTTTCGTTACATCAATACAGTCCACATCCAACCAAGACGTTGTGTTCCACAGAGCATTATTGTATCATCGCAAGGTAAATGTAACACGGTAAGCCTTGAGAAGCGTGATTATTTATTTTTATTATTTTTATGACTTCAAGTGCAAAAAGGCTCCCGACAGTCTTGGATTGGAACTAAGAAAGAAAATTATTGGCGATTACGTAAGTGGAATGTCACAAAAAAGTATTTGTGATAAATATCGCGTGAAAAAATGGAGCGTATCAAGGCTATGTTCCAAATATCGTTCTACGGGGAAGTTGGCAGCAGATAACAAAGGTGGAAGACCGCGTTCCACCACTTCTTGAGAGGATTCTATATTCGTCAGATCCGTCAAGAAGGATCCCTGGATATCATCAGTCAAGATACAAAAGCAATTAGAGCTGCCTGTATCGGACCGAACAATCAGACGACGTGCCTTTGAAGCCGGATTGTTTTCTTGACGCCCTGCAAAGAAACCGCTGATTTCACTAAAAAACCAGAAGAAAATACTCCTGTTTGCTACATCTCATATTGACTGGAATTTGCAGAAATGGCGAACTGTCCTGTTCAGTGATGAATCGAAGTTCAACATCATTGGGAGCGATGGCATTTGGGGTGTACGTCGACCGGCCGGAAAACGCTTCGATTTACGTTACTGCCATAAAACCGTGAAGCATGGTGAAGGCAATGTAATGGTCTGGGGGTGTTTTTCTGCTAACAGTCTAGGTCCAATACATCGAAACGATGGAATAATGGACCGTTTCATGTATAAAAATATCCTGAAAGATGTTATGTTACCTCATGCTGAATGGAATATGCCAATAAAATGGGTTTTTCAGCAAGACAACGATCCGAAACACACTGCAAAAGTAGTCAAGCAGTGGTTTCAAGACAACCACCTATCGGTGATGGATTGGCCGCCTCAACTTCCGGATCTCAACCCTATCGATAACCTGTGGGAGATCGTCAACCGCAGAATTAATCGTGAAGGCGTTCGTAATAAGGATCAACTGTTTGATCAAATCCAAAAGGCCTGAGCAGCGATTCCACAAAGTTTCATTGATCACCTGATCGAATCTATGCCTCGAAGATGCAAGGCTGTGATCGACAACAAAGGATTCGCCACGAAATATTGATAGCGAAATACAGATTGGTCAACATTTTGTCGAGTTGCACTTGTTTTGTCCAGAAGGAAATCAACTTTTTTAATACTTTTAATTTATTAATTTTCGTGTACAAATAATGAACTTTGTGATGAATAAAACTTGAAGAACTTTGTTTCTAAACATTTACATAGTCATTTCTCTAAATTGAAAAAATGCAGCACTTTTATATAAAGAAACTAAATTAGCATTGTTTGGTTGCACTCGTTTTGTCCGATACTGTATATTAGTTTATTTATATGCTATAATACACGAAACGAGTAAAGCATTTATCATTTTTATAATTTAACATTATTTTAAAATGAATTACGTTACTTATTTATTTATTAGAATTAAACTTTATTTATTAAAACTATATATTGTTAAACTTTTAGACCGAAGAAACGCACCCTATTAACTGGAGACCGGATATCATTAAAAGGAAGAAATACTAAATAACTGCTAACTTAAATGTTAATAATATATCTTAGTACTTATATTAGTAATATGATATTACTATATATATATATATGTAAAGTCTTCATTACCTTGATGAATTTAACGAATTAATCTACAAATTAAAAACAAAATATGTAAGAAATTCGTGATCCTCGTAAACGTAGATAAAAAATAATTTTTATTGCGTTTATTACTGGCAAAATATTGAATTGAAATATATTTAAAATTGGTTAGTATAGTTTTTAGTTATTTATTCTTTTCTAATTTTAACTCTTAGAATTTTCGTCTTGACATTAACTTAAAATTTAGACATTTTAAAAGTGTTTTAATTATATATTTAAATAAATTTTACATAGAAATATTGACGTTTTTATCAAGTTTCATTCTCTTCTCTACTAATGGTCACTGCTCAAGCGAGCTATCATCACTTCATCGTTAAGCGAGCTATCATCACATCAATCAACCAAAAGTTATTAAGCGTAACTCTTCGTTCAGTTAAATCGCATCTTTTTTTTTTTTTTTTTTTTTTTGCAACTGTAACTTTCTTTCTGCTTTTTCATGCTTTCTGTTTCTTCATGCTCAAAAACTTTTATTCATCTAGTTTTTTTTCCGCAAACATTGGTTCTTTGGAATTCTCTTCCATCTTCATGTTTTCCTGAAACATAATTAACAGTTTTTTAGTGTATACTATACAAGAGTATGTCACTTAAACTTGATAACGACGGTGTTAATATTCGAAAACTTTTGAAATTTTGTTAAAAAGTAACTTCGAAATAAAGAGTTGCTTCCAAAGAAGCTTTTATTTAAATATATATTTTGACTTGAAGTTTGCTCTATATATTTGCAAATTCCTTACTGCAAAAAATGAAATCATTTTTTATAAACAATTAAGTTGCTAGCAGTTTCTTGGAACCTGACTCTAATGATTAATGTCCCTCAAAAGATTATCTAAAGTATAGCATTAACAATGTTGTAACATGTTTTAAACAAAATATTAAATGCGGAGAGGTTCTATGATAATGTGTCACCCTTTTGCCATGGCAACCTGATAACTATGGAAAAAAGTGAAATTAGTTCCTTCCTGGCAAAGAATGCAGTCGATCAGAATAGTTAATTTTTTCCCAGAGAAAAGATATATCCATACAATAACTAGACTGTTTGCTAATAATTTACATGATGTATTTGATTTTTGCAATCATTTTAAGCACCAAAATAGAATTTTCTAAATATTCTTCTGTATAAAAAAGTTTTTAGTTTATTGCATACATCATTATGAGTAAAAAAACTTCCTGATTAATTGGTCAAGCCAGAATTTTAAGAAAAATACCAAATAAGATAAATTAGTGTGAAAAATATAGAACAACCGTTTTTCAAGTATGGAGACTAGAACTAGAATATGTTAGGGATAAAGGTAAAGTATGTTAGGGATATATGGGTGCTTCTCTAAAAAGCGGGGGGGGGGGGGGGAATAGAAAAAAATTTGTTTTCTTGCCAACTTTTCTGTAACCAGTGGCATTCCTAAGTAAAAATGGTGGTGAAACAGAAATGTAATTTATTTAATAAAAAATACTTAAAAATCGAAATGTTAAAAAATACAGATCCAAAAAACTTTTGGAATACTTCCAGAAACACAAAGAAGACTCAAAATAGTACATTTATTAAAAATAAAAAGGATTCAATCACAAAAGAATTTTTCAACAGTTTTAAAAATGCAAAAGCAATCGTACATACCTCCTCAAATTTCAAACTAAACCTTGTACAAAAGTTGCCGAGGTAAATAGTATCAGAAGAAAATATAAAAACGGCTGTTTCTCGCCTAATCCAAGTACACCTTGGGAATTTCAGCATATATTCAAAGAATGCGAGCTGTGAAGCCTTAACAAAATGGGTCAGAAAATTCTTTAAATTTTCATAATTTAAAAAAATGTTGATGCCATTATAACCAAGTAGAATTAAGTAGTGAATAAAACGGCGATCCCCTCATCAGGAATGCGCTGCATTCACCAACCACGTTTCGGGGAGCTCGAGACCTGCACTAACGTATCCCATAGTTATAATTAAATACTTAATCGTATAGAGAATCCGATATCTACACTTATTATACTACTTGCTATTTCGTATAAAATGTCGTTAACTGATTCAAATAACTTAAGCGAGATTAACATCATTCCAACCTTTACGAAACTATTAAATTAAAAACTGCGCAATAACATCAACCAAGAACAAATAATTACATATATATGTAAATAGTTACACACACACACACACACACACACACACACACACACACACACACACACATATATATATATATATATATATATATATATATATATATATATATATATATATATATATATATATATATATATACAAATAATTACATATATATAATAAAAAACAACCATTAACAAATACTACATAATAATTTGCACAATATATACAATATATACAAAATTTAAATGGTAATGGATAAATGAAGAAAAAAGTTGTTTTAATTGTTGCTTAATTAACATTGTATGTTAAATAAACGTATTATGTCTAGCTTTATATAAAATTCTAATACTTTTGGAAATTTTTATGGAGATGTAATCGATTTGTTGTTTTTAATAGAGGCTATATATATATATATATATATATATATATATATATATATATATATATATATATATATATATATATATATATATATATATATATACATATATTACTAAATGAATAAATATCCAAAAATTAAATTTTATACGTTTTAAATACAAAAGTTACATTATTTTTACCAATTTCTATTCCCCTTTTAAAAGTCGAAACTAAGACATTATGCACCATCATGCTGAAATATAATGCAGTTGTGTTTTTGCATATATCTAATAAGAAGCCCTTTTAAGACGGATAGGTAAACCTGCTCAGTAATTGTAGCATTTTTAGGCATAAACGTATGCCACCCGTGTCTTGACCGGAGAAACTGCCCAGACCATCTTAGTCTGCGCTTGCTTTACGGTGGGGACAACGTATCTGCCGGACATGTCGTACAAATGAAGAAAACTGGCTGAAAGTCAATTTATCAGAAAACATAACATTCTTCCAGTTTTCTACCTACCAGCCTTTGTACTTTTAAAAAAAATGCCATTTTATCTTAAACATAATTCTTTGTGAGCTTTGCTTTCCTGGCAGGTCTGTAAAGATGACCAGACAAAATCCAACATAACCAACATTTTACAGTTCTTGAACTTACTGGGTTACCTATATTGGTTGCATTTTGACTCGAGGACCAGGTAGGATGAGCAACTGTAGCATGGTTCTTTGGTTAGTGGATGACATTATTTTTTATCCAAGAACGACTACTACAACCTTCCACTTGACATTTTAAATTGTTCAGCTGCGACGCCCGAGTTAAACCTTTTGTTACTGTAGTCTTAGAAATACTCAGTGTTGCATCAATTTGCTTGTGCTGGACCTAGCCTTCATGAAGACACTTAGCGTGCATTATGATGATGCTATGAGAAAATGGCTTTGTGAGCAGCCTCGGCGAGTGGTCACACAATTTCAGATAGCAACCCTACTTGGCTCTGCGTATTTGGTATGAGGTAGCGACCATAAAAAATGCTATAAGTGGCTTTAAAAATTCTGGAGTATGGGCAGTAGATAGGTTTATTTTTACAGATACTGATTTTTTATCAGCTGAAGTGACAGACCTACCTATGGATACATCTGTCGCTCCAAGCTCAACTTGCACTAATGACCCAGCACATTTACAATCCCCAGCTTTTCCACTTCATTGCTTAGCACTTTTACATTACTTATACCTAGCACTTCCACATCTATGTTATTGATTACTTCAACTTCTGGATAATCAAGCACGTTAATTTCTGCATTACCAAGCACTTCAACACTACCAAAACCCAGGACTTTAACTTCACAAAGACCCAGTACTTCAACTTCATTAATACTCAGCACTTCAACTTCTACATTACCCAATACGTCTATTCTAATATTGTCTAGCCTTTTTACTACTTCTCCTAGGCATATTATTTCTTTTCCAAAGCAGAAAGACAGCAGTACTAACGTCTTCCTTTATAAAGACTCATTAATTGTGGCTAAGAAGAAGAAAACAGCACCCAAAAAGAAAAAAAACTACAAAAATAGAAAGTAAAGAAGATGGCACAAGGTATCTGTACTGTAATTACAGATCGCGAGGTTAGAATTATTTTGTTCTATCTCCACAAATCAAAAAATTTGAGTTAGATAAATTTTTTTTCTTTTTATCGTTAAAATATTTATTTTTTACTACAAAATCAGTAAAAAATAAATTATTTCTTAATATACCTGACATTGCACTTTGTTCCACCTCCTTAATGCAGTTTATAAATTAAAATTATAATGTGCTATCTCCGTTTTATCTGTTTTATATGTGAAAGTCGTTAAAATCAAAACGGCAGCCGCGGTAGATTTTTTTGTTGAAAAACTACAACAAAACGTTGAAGGTAAAATATGTATATATATATATATATATATATATATATATATATATATATATATATATATATATATATATATATATATATATATATATATATATATATATATATATATATATATATATATTTATAGATCATAGTTATTACATTTGAACTTTCTTATATATATCATGGTTTAGGTATTATTGTTATATTTGTTTATTATTATGTATATATATATATATTTTTTTTTTAGAAACTGATCTGACTGTTCTTTGATATCCTAATGGTGCACTTGTAATAGCATCAGCTAGTCGTCTGTCCCCACATGTAGGCCAAATTTGGAAACGAAAGTCAGCACCTAAATCTTGGATACAGAATGTGAGAAAGTAGTTGAGACAATCTGGTCAAGCTTATAAAAATAGAAAAGGAGAAAATTTTCCATGCAAGTTTGTAACCACAAGAAAAGACTGTTTAAATTCTTGTAAATTTAAATGTAGACAACATATCAGTGATGAAGAACGAGCACATATATTTTCTGATTTTTGGTCTATGGATGATACCCAAAAAAAGCATTTCTACAGTAGAACTACTGAACGACTCCAGAAGAAACGTCATCGAACCATCAATGAAAATTCGCGAAAAACATATTCATTTTATTACAGCTTTTTTGTTGGTGATTTGCAAACTCGAGTTTGTAAAGAATTTTACCTCACTACTTTAAATATAAGTAGTAGAAGAGTTTATTATCATCATGAAAACAAGAATTATGCTACTGGAAGCCCAGTCTTTTCAAAATGGGGGAAACACACCAAAAAGGTTGTTGATCAAAGATCAAAACAAAGTGTTAAAGATCATATCAATGAATTTCCACGTGTACCATCACACTACTGTCGTAAAAGAACAAAAAAAGAATATTTTGAAGCTTTTTTAAATCTTAATAAAATGTATGAACTTTACTCTACCTATTGCAAAGAAAAGAATATTGCCCCTGTTAAGAAGCACATGTATAGATTCATATTGAGCATGACTTTAACATCGAATTTCAAAAGCTAAAAACTGATTTATGTGATACATGTTATGAATACCATAATGTAGTTAATCCAACTAAGGAGCAAACCTAAAAATTTTCCAAACATGTAATGTTGAAGAATGAAAATCGAGCAGAACGTGAAAAAGACCGCAAACTTAAGGATAAAAATGTAGCTGTAGTATGCATTGACCTTGAAAATGTAATAAGTTTACCAAAATCAAACATAGAAGCATTTTTTTACAAACGTAAACTCTCAGCTTATAATTTAACTGGGGATTGCTCCCTAAATAAAAAAGGTTATTATATGCTTTGTCATGAAGGCATTTCAGGTCGTGCAGGAAATGACCTTGCAAGTAGTGTAACATGCTTGCTAGAGAAGATAATTGCTGACCACCCAGATGTTAATAAACTCATACTATGATTCCTGCGTGCCTCAAAATAGAAATAGTCACATGTCCATTGCCTTACGTGAGTTTTTGATACGTTACCCAAAAATCAGGGTAATAGAGCAAAAGTTCTGTGAATCAGAGCATTCTAGTATACAAGAGGTTGACAATATACATAGTCAAATTGATAGAGCACTAGCTCCTCTTGAAATATTTAGTCCACTTGGTTTAATCAGAGCAATTGCTAATATTCAAAAGAGAAATCCTTTTTCTGTCTACCAGAAAAGTCATTTACTGATGTTTGTTCAGAAGTACGAATTAAGCGTCTTTCTAACAATCCACGATCTTCATTAGCTGTGACAAGACCTCTTGCAGTTGTACCAATGGCATCTGTCTTAAACCAGTGTGCTCAAATTTCTAATGATAAAGCTAAGGACCTTCAAAGTATGTTCAGGTATATGCCTGCTGTAGACATAAGATTTTATAATAGTATTTTAAAATAATTTATTTTAATGTCAAAATATTTATGTTTTATGTTTATGTTATGGTGTTAAATGAGCTTCTTATTGAAATCGTTGTTTTTAATGAATTACCCAGATGTGCTTACCTTGCTGAATTTAATCTTTGAAATTCATTTCACTGTGAAATGTATTTTGGATAATATGTTCTTGGAGCTTATTTCAACCAAAGTTTTATTTTTTTGTAAAAATCTTGGTACATACTTTAGATAATTAAACTTTATAAATATTGCATTTATAAAGTTTTTTTACTAGTTAAAGTAAGATTTTATTCCAATAAAACAGAGATATGCCAAACAGTTCTTTACCTTGCTACAATTATATATACAAAATACTAATTTGTATTATATTTTTATATAAAAAATGGAGATAGAACAAAATAATATTGTATTTTATAAAGTAAGTGTGTATTATATTGTATATCTCCAAATCAGGGTGTGGTAATTCAGATACCTGCACTTTATATCTTTTGAAGTATTTACTTTTAAACTGTGGTAGCAAGTATGGGAAATTAATATGAATCTAATTTGTTTACGTTTTTTATGTTTAAGTGGTCTACACGTCCTTTTAAAACTTTGAATTTGATTTTCTCAGTTCGGAAAAACATGGAGTTAGAACAAAATAATTCTAACCTCGCGAGATATTTGTGGAGACGGGAAAGCTGGATTCCTGGTACAGTTTGTGGTAACTGGGCACATTATTCGTGTGCTGGCATAGAGGAAAGGGTGAAAGAGCCAGAATTTGTTTTCGAATTGCGTGTTTGACTGCATTTATCATCATTTTTTGTTTGACCATTACTTTATAAATGTTAAATGTTGTACATTTTGAAAATTTTCTTTAATCCCAAGCATCATCCCGTTATGCCCCAGGTATGGGGCAAACCGGGATTTTATTGTTATGATTTTATTTTATTAATAAAAAAAATATTACAAGTATTAATTAAATTCTTGATAATAATGTTTGTACCTTATAGTGTAAACTTGAGTCTATATTAAATGTTTACTTAAGTATTTGTATTTATCATTTAGTCTTAAGTACTCCATTTTGCCCCTACATCTAGATACTCCAGTTAATTATCAGATTTTATCTAAATCAGAATATTAAAAAAGTTATTTGCTTTTATGGATGAACCTATCATTTTTCAATAGTTTTGTGGAATGTTTTGAAACGTTTAAGTCTATAAATTAGTATTGAGAGTGTTTCATAAATATTCTGACAAAAATTTGAAAACAAATCTCTAACCATATCAAGTATGTACAGTATCGGACAAAACGAGTGCAACCAAATAATGCTAATTTAGTTTCTTTATATAAAAGTGCTGCATTTTTTCAATTTAGAGAAATAACTATGTAACTGTTTAGAGACAAAGTTCTTCAAGTTTTATTCATCACAAAGTTCATTATTTGTACACGAAAATTAATAAATTAAAAGTATTAAAAAAGTTGATTTCCTTCTGGACAAAACAAGTGCAACTCGACAAAATGTTGACTAATCTGTATTTCGCTATCAATATTTCGTGGCGAATCCTTTGTTGTCAATCACAGCCTTGCATCTTCGAGGCATAGATTCGATCAGGTGATCAATGAAACTTTGTGGAATCGCTGCTCAGGCCTTTTGGATTTGATCAAACAGTTGATCCTTATTACGAACGCCTTCACGATTAATTCTGCGGTTGACGATCTCCCACAGGTTATCGATAGGGTTGAGATCCGGAAGTTGAGGCGGCCAATCCATCACCGATAGGTGGTTGTCTTGAAACCACTGCTTGACTACTTTTGCAGTGTGTTTCGGATCGTTGTCTTGCTGAAAAACCCATTTTATTGGCATATTCCATTCAGCATGAGGTAACATAACATCTTTCAGGATATTTTTATACATGAAACGGTCCATTATTCCATCGTTTCGATGTATTGGACCTAGACTGTTAGCAGAAAAACACCCCCAGACCATTACATTGCCTTCACCATGCTTCACGGTTTTATGGCAGTAACGTAAATCGAAGCGTTTTCCGGCCGGTCGACGTACACCCCAAATGCCATCGCTCCCAATGATGTTGAACTTCGATTCATCACTGAACAGGACAGTTCGCCATTTCTGCAAATTCCAGTCAATATGAGATGTAGCAAACAGGAGTATTTTCTTCTGGTTTTTTAGTGAAATCAGCGGTTTCTTTGCAGGGCGTCAAGAAAACAATCCGGCTTCAAAGGCACGTCGTCTGATTGTTCGGTCCGATACAGGCAGCTCTAATTGCTTTTGTATCTTGACTGATGATATCCAGGGATCCTTCTTGACGGATCTGACGAATATAGAATCCTCTCAAGAAGTGGTGGAACGCGGTCTTCCACCTTTGTTATCTGCTGCCAACTTCCCCGTAGAACGATATTTGGAACATAGCCTTGATACGCTCCATTTTTTCACGCGATATTTATCACAAATACTTTTTTGTGACATTCCACTTACGTAATCGCCAATAATTTTCTTTCTTAGTTCCAATCCAAGACTGTCGGGAGCCTTTTTGCACTTGAAGTCATAAAAATAATAAAAATAAATAATCACGCTTCTCAAGGCTTACCGTGTTACATTTACCTTGCGATGATACAATAATGCTCTGTGGAACACAACGTCTTGGTTGGATGTGGACTGTATTGATGTAACGAAACACTTGTTGTATTTCACTTCTTGTATTGATGTTCTTCGATAAAACACTTTGATAAAACTCACTTCGATAAACTGTCTTAATAATACTGACTGATTGACTTCCATATACTGACTGAATTACATGTCGATTTACATGAAATTCAGTTTTACTCTTATATAGTAAAATGAACCTGTTCTGGAAGATTCTAGATGCTTCTGGAAACTTCTGGATATTTCTGGATGCTTCTTCTGGAAATCTCTGGAAACTTCTGGATACTTCCTGTAATTATTAAAAAACTTCCGTGACGTTGACAAGGACCAGACTTAAGAATATGAAACAAGCCAAAAAAGTTGCACTTGTTTTGTCCGCTGCAAAATGGCACTTGTCAACGAAATTCTGCCTGTGTGCTGTCATCTGATTGCTCATGTCATGCTATGACTCCAGAACTATTTGCTGTGGTAGTATAGTTCGTTTCGTTTTTAAGACATGTAAAATTAGGAACACTTTTTATCATTGTTCGATGTTGGTTGCAAATGTTTTGTCCAATACTGTATGTGGTATATATACAAATCTCTAAACCAAATCAAGTATATCCAAGTATGTCTATATACATAGACATGCATGCATATACTTATAAATACATACACACATATAGGATACAAGAAAAAAATAGTAAACATTTATATGAAGGTATAAAAGTATGATTTCTATGTAATAAATTTCAATGTAACTTCCACACGCTTGTTTGTAGTTTCAAAATTTAAAAACTTTTTAAAATTATTTTTGAGTAGAGCAAAGTAGATGTTTTGCCTGAAAAAAAAAAGAGTTAAAAGAACCATTTGAAGGGATTATATTAGACCATAAACATTTTGAACGGTAACTAACAGCGCTGCTAAGAAAATATCAAAAAATTGAGGGCTTAAAAAGTTATCAAAACTTCTTAAAAAGGCATGGTAGGTGATTTAAATTTTTTGGAAATGAAAGCAGAGATATACAGAGTGCTGTTTTAATAAAAAAAATAATTTTTTGATCATTTTTTATGACTACTACCTTAATAATTTTACATTGGTTCATAATTTTCTACAAAGTCTACATCGAATTATTGGAAAATCAAAATGGAGACCTACCTATACCGACTATTATCCTCAAATATAGAATTTTTAAATATGTAAATTTGGGTTGTTTAGAATTTATTGTAAATTTATTCTATGGATATGTTGATCATTTTTATTTTGATAACACAGAAAGTTGTTGAACAGATTGTGTTAAAATACCTAGCTCCCATGACCGTTCCATAACCTTTCATTTTGAAAGATATCTTTATTTGATATTAGTTTGAACGATATCATAGTTTGCTCTAAAAGGGTGTTTGGAAAAATCTCGTTAAGTTAACTCCCCTAATAAAAACTGTTTTGATAAGCTTAACTATAAGAGCAGTGGGCAGAAAGTTTTCCGAGTTTTCAAGATGAAAGTTATATTAATATCGTCTGATAGTAACCACAAACACTATTTGTGTTTTGCGTAGAAAAAAAAAAACATTTTAAAAATTCTTTTTTTAATGATTTTTTTTAGATCTAACTACTTTTCATAAATAAAGATTTTAAATAAAAATAAATAAAGTTACATTGTTGTAAATATTTGTAATATGAAAAAATTAATATATATAACTGCTTATAATAATAGAATAAACAACACCCTAGTATCTTAAGTATACCACCTTACCACCCTAAGGACCCTTAACACCCTAACGACCCTTTACATCTTAAGAAAACCACTAACACTTTAAAGTTGTTAGATTGATTTTTTTATTAAAGGAAATTAAAAAAAAATAAAAATTAAAATAAAAAAGCAATAAAAAGCTATAAAAAATTAATAAAAAAGCAAAAAGAACAAAAAACCATTAAACCAAAAGTTCTAAAATGTTAGTGATTCTGATTACAAAATTTACAAAATATAAAAACTGTCAATAAACCATTACACATGTCAAATATGACATAAAACAAAATCAATACACACACAGATGTATATATATATATATATATATATATATATATATATATATATATATATATATATATTGATTTTATGATATTTCTCATACCAGAAATAAAAAAAAAATAAAAGGTAAAAAAAAATTGTTAACACCAGAAATTTAACAAAATAAAACCGTTTTATAAAATAAATAGTCTAAAAGCCATATCAAACAAAGGTTTTCTAAAAACCTTGTTGCAAATATTTTAATATAAATTCAATTTAAAAATATTTAACTATAATTTTAAAGAAATTAAAAAAATAAAATTCCAGTTCGAAAAACAAGTAAAACAATACCAAACTTATAAATAATCAACGCTTTTATGTTATAATTATTGACTATTTTTAAATTATTACTATTAACTAATAAACAAAACAATGAACAGAAGCACAGATTCCAGAAAACAGGAACATGATGATTCCATGATGATTCCAAGAGAAAATTATTCCAAAACTAAAAAATTTCCTTTTTTACAAAACGAACTTCGTCGCTCTCTTCGTCAGATTCTAGTTCTTCTCTAATATATATATATATATATATATATATATATATATATATATATATATATATATATATATATATATATATATATATATATATATATATATATATATATATATATATATATATATATATATATATATATATATATATATATATATATATACACACACACACATTAACTTTATAAATACTGACCTTATTGTAATAACTGTATAATGCCAAATAATGTTTTTAAAAGATGCCTGGCTATAATAATAGCTGTTTAACAAAAGATAGATTAGATATTTTTCCAAATTATACCTTTATTATATATTTGAATTATAGTTAAAACACAATTCACAAGTTTTTATAACAAACTTGTTATTAAAACAGTATTGATAGATTGTAGCTCATTTTCGAAATTCAGTTAAGTGAAAGTGAAATTCAACTAAATTTCCAACAGGTAATAAAGCCTTTGTTTTCGCAATAATAAATAAGCCTAATCAAGTCTTTGGTAAAGAATTTGGTGAGTCTATAATTTAATAGGTACTAAAAGATATGTGATCTTTTCAACTAGTATACTAAGAGCACTGAATTTCTGCAATTGTTTTTGAAAAAAATAAAGATTAGAACAAAGAAACTAAAAAACAGGTGCTTTATAACACTTTAAAGTTGTACCATTGAACATTGTGTTAAACTCAGTACTCTGATAGAAAATAATTTAAAATGCAATTTTTAGGCTTCTTCAAAACATATTTATATTTTCTTAGATTTGTATTTTCTTTGAAATGCTATGTAAACTTGCGAATTATGTGACATCTTGAAATGAGCGGCAAAATTTTAAGTTTATTAAAAACAAATTATGCAGGGTTATTATTAATTTCAAAATTATGAAACCGAGATACTATTATGTATTCTGGTTTAAAATTCCTTTCCAACCGTTTTAGATAATTGAATTGGCAAATGTTAAAAGGCCAGAAGTCATTTATTTTACTAAATTGACTTTTTTGCAAATTTGCATATTCTAAGGATAGCTCCATCAATTTGTGTTAATAAGGTGTCTGTCAAAAGTTTTCTTTAGCATGTACAGTGTCTAAAAGTTTTGGTTTTTTATTAAAAGGGTTGAAGTTCCATCCTTCAGCCCTTTTAACAAAAAACAAGAAACTTTGCGCTGAAGACAGCGGACCAAACGTAACCTCATTTTCTTGTTTTGATTGTAATAAAGTTAATTTATTATGTGTGATCATTTTAATAGTGATTTAAGTTGATTAACTGCTTTTTTTAAAAAAGTTAAGAAACCCAAATGGGTATAAAAGGAACAAGATTAAGAAATCTAGGTTTACTGGTGTGGCATATGAAGCCACAGGGGACAAAAAGTTGATGCAAACTCTATTGGAGATCCATGCAGGTAAGAGATAATACACAATAATTCTTAATTTAATAATAGGCCGATGCCAAATTGCAATAATTCGTCTAAAATTTGGTCAGATTTAGGCTCTGTAATTTATAGTTGGCTCTAAACCTAGGTTGTTGATTGCTTATTTAGGTTGTAAATATTTGTAGGTCTAAGACAGTAGAACGACATTTTTAGGGTAGTCTACAATCACTTATCGTATATTAACTTAAACTCTATTTTGTTTCCTAGACTAGGCTACCTATAATTTTTTTTTTAAAGTAAAATTACAACATAGTGTTTTTTTTCAGTTGTTCAAGAAAGTGTTTTGAATCTATTAACAAAGACAACCTTGATAATGCATTTATAAACTTATACGGCCAGTTCAATACAAAAGATGAGCAGGATTTACTTTTGCATAGCTTGATTGATGTTACAGACATTGTGAGAAAGAAGCCTGGTTCAAGAGATAGGAAGGGAAAAAGTCGTGATGCCAATGAAAACACTGTACAAAAAAGAAAAAGTAATGGCAGAAACAAGAAGGAATTTAAGTATCATGTTTTAATCGGAGATGAACGAGTACAGGTATGTGTTGTGGCGTTTTTATCAATATTTTCTGTGTCAGAAAAAAGGGTTCAAAGAGTAGGGGGGTTTAGAAATGGATAGAAAAGCAGTTAAAGATTTGAGAGGAGTACATAGGAGTTACATTACCAGTCATGACTAGCTAAGATATACGCTCACAGACTCCTTTCCAAAAAAACTGATCCACTATGGTGGAAAGGAAAGGTATTTTTTGAGTGAAGATTTGAACGTGAAACTAATGTATGAACTATTCATGAAAAAAAATGAAGGGGTAAAGTCCTATTATAACTACTACAATGAGTACTTTCGTTTACATTTCGGGCAACATCAAGTAGACACCTGTTGCATATGCAAAGAGTTAAAGCTAAAGCTCTCCAGAATTTTAGAAAATAGGGATAACAGATGCTGCTTTCCAGCAGGCTGGAAAAGATAATAGTTTTAGAGAGATCAAACCATGATCAGAAGCTCTTTAAGGTGAATGTGGAGAAACCGAGCACTGACTAGGATCAGAAACAAGATAAAAGTTGAGTAAAGAAGGTAAATGATTCGGGTTGTCTGGAAAGCGGATTGGATAGTACTCTTTGTGTTAGAGATTGAGAAAGGTAAAAGTTGTGGGCCTTAACTCCTGCAGAGCCACTGACACTAGAGCCAAGCCATTCAGTGTGATGAGCATTAAAGTCACCAACAACAACGATATTGGCTGAAGAATAAAGAGAAAGAGCTTGGTCAATTTGATCCGAAATAACATCAAAAAGAATGTAGTCTTGAGATGAAGGAGGGCAATATAGAACAAAGATAAAGGCAATAGAGTGAAGTGGTGCTAAACGAAACCACATAAAAGAATAGCTTGTGGATTCAAACCTAATTTCCTGACAAATCGGTGAATTCTTACGAATGTAAATGCCCAGGCCAAGCATGTGACTATAGGAGTCCTTCTACAAGACAGTAGCTGGATGCGTTTAACATCTGCACAAGATGACTATTTTTATCAAGACACCCTCTCTAGCCTTTACTCAACCAAGAGCCCCAAGTTAGGGGGTGTTTTAAGTCGGAGTTTGCTTCTCCTAGCCTTCGCCTAAAATAAGCCTATCCTACAAGGCAGCAGGCCATGAAGCAGGTTATACCGGGTTACATGTTATCAGTAACAGGATAACCTGACCTGACCTTAGATATATATAAGTCCCATTAGTCTTCTTCCTATCATAAGCGAGGTTTTTGAATCTTTAATTAACTAACACTTAATCTCTCATCTTGAATCTAAGAACTTACTTTCTGATCATCAATATGGATTTTGATCTTCTTGTTCTACAGCTGATTTGCTAACAGTAATAACCAATAGGTTTTATCATGCATTAGATAAAGGTGGATGGGTTAAGGCCATTGCTCTTGACATTTCTAAAGCTTTTGATAAAGTTTGGCATGCTGATCTTCTCCATAAGCTTTCTTCTTATGATGTATCTGGTAGCATCTTTAAGATTATTGAATCCTTCCTTTCCAATCATAGTATAAAAGTTGTTTTCGATGGACAGCACTCTTCTTCTTACTCTGGATTCTATTCTTTATCTCTATTTCTTACTCTGGATTCTATTCTTTATCTCTATAAATCTCAAATCCGTCCTTGTATGGAATACTGTTGCCATATCTGGGGCGGATCTTCTAATGATGTCCTTTCTCTTTTAGACAAGGTGCAAAAATGTATTGTAAACATAGTTGGACTTATAGCAGCCAACCTCCAACCATTATCACATCATTATAATGTTATTCTCTTTCTCTTTTCTACAAATACCATAATGGGCATTGCTCTAAAGAGCTAGCATCTCTTGTGCCATTTATTAAAATTCATTCTTGTGTTACTCATCATTCAATTAAGTCTCATCTTTTTTCTGTGACTGTTCCTAAGTGCTCCAAAAACTCTTATTCCTCTAGTTTTTTTCCTCGAACATCAGTTCTTTGGAATTCGCTTCCTTTATCTTACTTTCCTGATTTATATAATTTGCAATATTTTAAGTTGTCTGTCAATCATTATCTTGCTCTACAATCTTTTTTTTTTCTTCCAGTAACTTCTAACTCTAATTAGTGGTTGCTTGCAGCCTTGTTGGGAGTGAAGATGTTAAAAAAAAAATTAATTGATATATAAGCACCAATGTCTTTTTCTAGTTTTGACTTTTCAATTTCCATTAATGTATTATTATTGTTCGTATAATATGAGTATTCTTTATTATTTGAAGTAAAGTGCATAATTTTACATTTTTCATAATTCAATTCTAATTTCCATTTTATAGACAATTCCTCCAGTTTATTTATATCATTTTAAAACAATTGTGAATCATTTTATCTTATTATCATCAGCATATAAACAATATTCATTAATAAAATTATCTGGTGAACTATTTATTAATACCAAAATAATGAGGGGACCTAGTAAAGATCTTTGTGGTAGACCACTAAGTACATCAACCCAATCTGTCACACTTTTACCTAAAACCACTCATTGTGTTCTAATTAAAACAGACTATCCACATTCAAGAAGTTTACTAGAAATACTAGAAGTCAATAACATGAATAATAACTTTTTATGTGAAACACTATCAAAAGCTTTTTTAAAGTCTGTGTACAATACATCTACCGGTGTTCCATTGCAAAACCATCTGTTAAAAGATCTTGATATTCTAACCGGTTTGTTAAACACCTCTTGCTTCATATAAAACAATGTTTTTTTGAAAGTAAACTATTTTTTATCAACTGTTGTATGATACAATCAGCTATAATTCTTTATAACACTTTACATGGCATTAAAGTTAACAAGACCGGTCTGTAGTTAGATGATTTTATTTCCTTCCTTTTTAAAAAGTAGCATTTGCCATCTTTCACATATCTGGTAGGGTACCTGTTTCAATTGATTTTTTGAACACTAAGTATAACAGGTATGATATTGATGAGCTGCTTTCTTTCAAAACATAAGGATAAACAAAATCAAAATCAACCAATTTTGACTTATCAAGTGCTTAAAGTCTAGTTTGAACATCATTTTCTGTTATTAGAACTGTCTAATAATAAATTTGAAGGTATATTATGCAATTCAATAATGCTTGTATCATTATCATCGACATACACAGAATGAAAGTATTTATTTAGTTCAGTAGCTATAGCGAATTGATCATTTATGATTTCATAATTTTTATTTTCCAGAGCTCGAATTTGAGCTTTCACTGATTTTTTCTCATTGATATATTTATAATCATTATAATGATTATAAAACAACACTTTGATAACTGTTTTGCTCTTTGTCCTATTTGACGATATTTAAAGGAGCTGAGTGAGTTGTAGAAACAATTTTGTTTTTATCGTTTGTAATAATAAGGTTGAGAATATTAGTTGATTCGTAGTTTGTTTTTTGGAATAATGGTCACGTACACATTGAAACAGAAAACAATCTTCAAGTCATTCAATAAATTTATTAGTTTGAGATTCATTATCAGAAAGATAAATACTTGTTCTAGCAGCATTAATAGATAGCAAAACAAACTTATTGTACTCATTAGATAAATTTTATGTTTATCATATGACTTTGTATCAGCCAGTGAATAGAAAAAAACTTTGGTAGTATTTAACTTGTTGTTCAATCTTTCTTTAGCAAAATTTCTTCAATTTTTTTTGCTTATTTTAAGTATTTAAGTAATTAACAAGAATCGAATGAATAACATTGATGAGCGAAATCAAAACTCAAAATCACATGTCTCAATGCCTTGTACAAATGAATTACAGGAGACTGTTAATTATTGTACTTCTACAGGGAGCCATATATTTAAATGTTTTATAAATTTGATAGCATTTATTATTGGCAATCGTTTTCTAAATTAGTTGATCAGGGTATTGCCAAGAATTCCCTCTGTTTACTTACGAAAAAAACACACTTTGATACTTTTAACTTGCAATGATGTCTCACAAAAAATTCTTTCTTTGTTCAAATTCTACATTTGAAAACTGACATCTAATATTGAAATTTTTGTTTAATCTTAGAAGCAAAGAAAAGCACACTGGATGTCATATAAGTGGTATTTTTCTCTTGGCATGCTTTGAAAAAAAAAATTTACCATTCTATTTAATGCAATGAAATTAGTGTGCATGATGTTTAATCCAATTTATTTACTTAGCTTTTGTTTTTTTTTGGTCACCTAATTAAAATTTAAAATCTTGGTCACCTAATTAACATTACTAATCTACTAATAAAATGCGGTAGTGGTGTAGTGGTAGAGCGCTCGCTTCATAAGCGAAAGGTTCCAAGTTCGATTCCCACCACGTCCCTGGTAGTACCGTGCTCAACTTGTTTCTCCGCGCAGCGGCCTTGTTTATCAAGGTTCGTGTTTCGGAGTTATAAAGTTGAGAGAGGGTTATAACCACTATTAAGTAGCCTCCTCATCTGTGGTGGCCATCTCGGCCTTGGGGAGGTGAATTACAAAAAAAAAAAAAAAAAAAAAAAAGATTTAATCGATGATGCAGATATAAGTAGAGAAGTTACATGTTTTACAATATTGTTACAAGAAATGTATTAATTAATTAAAATGTATTTTAGCTATGATAAGTATTTAGGTTTTACAATATGTTTTTCAAACTTTTTTACTTTATTGTTTAACTGCTAGTGGCTTAGTCAGTACCAAAGTCTGTGTATACACATTTCATTATGTTAAAATTAACAATGTACCTTATGTAGCTTTGAGTGTCTGTACTTATTGTTGGAATCAAATAAATAAAATAAAAAAAACACAAAAAAATTTAATACAAAAATTAATTGACTTACATTTTATAAAAGGCCACTTTTTTTCGTTCTTTTATTGATTTCATAGAACAAGAGCAAACAATAAACAAAACAATGAGCCCAGTCAGTAAACCAGAAGCACCAACAATTCCCAGATAGACAGAATTCTGTTTAGCACGAAGTGCAGTAAGCCAAATAGAAACTAAAAAAAAAATCTAACTAAATATCTATGAAAAAACATGTTTAAAGTTATTTGTACAAAACATGTTTAAAGTTATTTGAACAAATTATATAACTAACAAAATCAATCAGAAAAAAAAAAGTCAATTGTTTTAAGAGTTCAAAAAAGTTAACTTTTGATAAAAACCTTTTAGACAAAAAACATTTCCGAAAAAAATTAAATAAAACTAGAAAGTGAATCTAAATAGGCCAAGACATCTGCTAGATATCTAAATTGGTGATATCAAGACATCTGCTAGATATCTAGATCGGTGAAGATGTGTGGTAGATGTCTAATTATGTAGAGATGTGTGATATCTACATATACAGAGTTATGGCAGATAAATCTCAATATGTAGAATTAGATTTAAAAAAAGATTTATATAATAAAATCTTTTTGATGAACCTTTTTATAGCCTGTCATGACCTGTAATTACGAAAAATTTACTAGAAAACTTTAGATGATAAAAATAGTTTATATAATAAATTAACACTTGATATTAAGTGCAGAATTTAATTTTGTTTATAATTACTTACACCACTTTCAATTATACAACTATAAAACTAACAATTACTTATACAACTTTCAGACCACACATAAACAACTTTCAAGACCACACATAAACAACTTTCAAGACCACACATAAACAACTTTCAAGACCACACATAAACAACTTTCAAGACCACACATAAACAACTTTCAAGACCACACATAAACAACTTTCAAGGTCACACATAAGCAACATTTGGAGTGTTTTCAATCAAATTGCTAATGATAAATATAAAACGTTACATGTGCACACAAAAAAAATTAAAAAATATACATGATAATTGGTAGTTATTTATTCATCTAAACAAATATTTAATGAAATATTAAAAAATTTTCTTTTAGTACAGAAATTTTTGTTGCTGTAAATGATATTGAGAACAAAAAAAGCAGGTATAGAAAGATCAATACCAAGGAAGATGATGCTTTAGAGGACCTGAAGTCAAGAGACAAATTTAGCTTAAAAAAATTTATACCTGTGATGGTTACATGAGAGTCTGGCACATACAGCCTCAGTATACAATAATGCTGCAATAAAACTTTCATTTTTAACAAAATTTGAAGCTGCAGAAGATGAGATTTGTGAAGATGCGAACATAAATGTTGTAGAAGAAATGAAGCATTTTTATCAATATGTTGGACATAATCAAGCCTATGATTTAGCAAAATATGATCAGGTAAGACAGACCAGGATAGTATTTTATGATAGTGTCCAATCAGCATTCTCTAATGTAAAAGCAATTTTAAGATTTTCTTAGTATGATTGTTGCAAGTTGCAAAAATCTTAAGAAAAATCTTTTTCTCAGCTGAAAAGGATAAATTATGTACATAAAAAATTATATACATAAAAATTGACAAACTGTTTCTTCAGTCTTATGTACATAGAAATTCCCTCAGCATTATGTACATAAAAAAGTCAGATTTATTTTCTCCAGTTTGAGTATTGTATATATTTATATATATATACAAACACACACATAATTATGCTTTATTTGAGGACCAACATGATACAACTTTTTTTGTTGATAATATTAGAGAATTGTTAAATGTCAAAGGGTCTTGGGGACCCCTAAAATGTATTTTATTTTAAAATTGATAGAACATTATTAATATATAGAACATATTTAGGCAGTATGTAAAGGTATTCAAAAAAAACTGTTCTTTTTTGGGACACCCTTTTATTTCATCCTAAGAAGCATATTTAGAATTTTATAAAGCTTCAGTTTTATAAACTTCTAAATATGCGTCTAAGGATAAAATAAATAGCTTATCAACTATTGTAAATAACAAAAACTTAAAAATTATTAGAATAATTAAAATTTCAAAGGAAAATATATAATTATTTTTATAGAAAAAAACTTTTTACTTACTAGACGAACAGTTGCAAAAAGAACAACTGCAATTTTCACCTGATGAAAAATATGCGTCTAAAATAAAAGCAACAAATGAAGGTATAAAATCTAGAGAAATTATATAAGATTTAAATACTAAATAAGATATAAATATTAAATAAGATATAAATATTAGATATATTGCCTTTTTTTTCTTCATTATTAATAAAGAATGTTTTTACCATCAAAGTTATTAGGCTCAGTCTCAGCAATGGGTTGTCTTAGCTCTGTCTCATTAGTATTGGATTTCTCTGAGTTGGATTTATTATACTGTTTTTTACTTGTTTGTTCTATTGAGTAATTAGAAGTAGCTTTATAATTAAATAAATTATTTGGTGTGGTGGTTTGCACATCATAAATGATTGAAGCGGTCAGTGCATTTTGTGGTTGTTTATCTGTATTATTCAATATATACACATTTTCAAACTCTAAATTTCCATTTATAGTATGCAGATTATCTGTGAGGTTTGGAGTTTCATTACTGCCAAATGCCCAAATAAAAGAAACTGGATTCCCATTCTAAAAACATTTATAACTAAAAATTATTTACAAATAACCTAGTACTACATGAATTGTTTCAAAAGTTATTTAAACCTTTTTTTTTTTTTAAAGGAGTATGTCCAACTTACATGAAATTTTGGCCCTTTTTTTTTTTTTTTGTTTAAAAATCATAATTAAGCTTAAGGATTTTAGAAAACCATTTTTTACAACGTGAAAATAATTTTGAGCCCCCTTCCCCCTCTTCGCCTCTCCCCTAATTTTTTTTTTCCTCCTTTAAAACTTATAATTACGCCAAGGATATTAGAAAAGTACTTTTTATAACTTAAAAATAATTTTAACCCACCCTCCCCCCTCAAAAAAAATAAAAATTTAAGGCAATTTTTTATTTACAAAAAAATTGAAAAAAAGACTTTTAACTTTTCAATACGCACTTGTGGCTAATAGAATCGATATGGTATGGTTAAATTCCACATTTTAAAACGATATAAAAGGAATTAGAACAACAGTTAACTACCCCGCAACTATTTTAATTGAGCTTAAATAATAAAGTTTAAAACACTAATGGTTTTTTTATTTCATTTTTATATTTCCTTAATAAAAAGTTTTGCAATTTTTATTTTTTATTTCATGTGAATTAAATCCTTTAAAGATTTTTATTATAACTACTGAAAATTAAAAAAATTATATAATAATATTACAAAATGGTATTAAATAATCTTAGAAATAGATATTGTTGTGTTTGTAAAAAGAGAGGTGAAAGTATTGGCTCAAAAAAAGTTTTTGAAATTAAAAATGAAAATATGATAGATAAAGTTGTATATCATTTTAAACTTGATCGAATAAATCTTATACATGATCAGATAATGTGTTACAAGCACTTAAAATCTTTGAACAAAGCCGGGTTTTTTCTTGATAAAAATATAAATGTCATTTCTAACAATACACTTGTTGAAGATAATTCTAATGATGAGTCAAATCCTAATATTGTTCTTGAAAACTATGATCATTTCGATTCTAGGAGTACTGATAAGGGTTCTGAAGAGTTCGAGAATGTCAATGACAACGATGACAATGATTATTGCAATAAATCTATTGAAAAGAAAAAGATCAATATAGAAATCGATAGAATTTCAAATTCACATGGTTACTGTTTTATTTGTAAATCTGAATCTGGTTCGACTCCATTTAGTAAAATATCAAATGAAGGGATAATTGATGTTTTTATTAAAACAAATATATTTATACCTATTGATAGTAGGTGTTGTAAGTTTCATTTGACAGACAGTAAGTGGCTTAAAGATGAATATTTAAATAATATTTCATCTTTCAAAAACTCCATAAACTTAAATAAAACAATGATACAAGATTTATTTAAAAGTTTTCGGTCTAGAGATTCAAAAACTGCATCTATATTTGCAAAATTTAGCAAAATAAATAACGTAACAACTGAGTTTTGTTTCCAAAATACCGGTTTTACCAAAGATGAATTTTTATATTTGGTAAGTGAATTAAAAATAATTAAAAACTCTTTCAAACGTTCGAAAGAGCAAGCTCTTGCCGTTTATCTCTTTTGGTTAAAGACTGGTCTTGATCAAAATTCAATTGCGTGTTATTTTGGTTTGTCGTGTCGGTCAAAGGTTCAAAAGTATTGCCATCAGATAAGAACCTCACTTAGTGCTGATTTTGTTGAAAAGAATTTAGGAGCAAAATCACGATCACGAAAAGATTGGCTCTTAAATAACACAGACATGATCAAAGATTTGTTTGACTTAAAAGAAGAACAGCTAGCAATTATAGCCGATGGTACTTATCTATTCTGTGAAAAAAGTTCTAATAATACTTTACAACGAAAACTGTACAGTGGGCAAAAAAAAAGACATTTAGTTAAGCCTTTTGTAGTATGCACTGAAAATGGTTTTATTATTGATGTTTATGGACCTTTTGCTGCAACTATGAATGACGCAACTATATTAAGTAATATTTTAAAAACCAAAAACGATATAAGAGAACTAGTTGAGCCCAATGATTTATTCATTTTAGATAGAGGTTTTAGAGATATCGTTGATGAATTGAAAACTACATATAAAGTGTTTACGAAGATGCCAACTTGTTCTAAAAGTCAGTTAACTAGTTTACAAGCGAACCATACTAGGTTTGTTACAAAATGCAGATGGGTTATCGAGGCTGTTAATGGTACATTTAAACAATCTTTTAAATCTTTGGAAAAAACAAGGAATACAATGCTTCCTCATATAATGACTGATGTTAGAATAGCTGCCTCTTTGATTAACTGTTTTCATGTAAAATATATATCCGATAAAAAAGACGGTAAAGATATTGCAATTCTAATGAAAATTAAAATTAATTTCAAAAATGATTTGGAATCATATATTTTGAACACAAAAAATAAAAGTAAAAAGCATTTTGAACCAATCGACGCGTTAGATTTAAACGATTTCCCAAAGTTTTCTATAGATGATATGCGAAAATACATCACATTTGGTAGCTATCAAATAAAGCAAAGTTACAGTTATCTAGCAGAACATTTAAATAAAAATGGAAAATATATTATTTTGATTGATAAAAATATTCAACAAATTCAAAATTATAAATTGATTTCCGCTGAAATTCAGTCAAGACATTCAAACGCGACTAAGTATAGGTTATATATTAAATACTTGCCAAATATCGATAGTCCAGAATCAGTATTGTCTTGGGCATGCGGGTGCTTTTCTGGTTTAAGAACTTGTGGTTGTTGTAGTCGCATTGCTAGCATTATACTTTATTTGTGTTGTGGAAAGTATTTAGAAAAACTTCCTAATCCAGGCTCAAGGCTTATGTTTTTTTTACAAAGTGAAAATGAATCAGAATGCGAATCTGAAAAAGAAACATTAGAGATAAATGAAACTATGAAACGAGATATATCAACGAGTTTAATACAATCGAAAGCTAAATCTAACGTAGAATTGAATATAATTGATTCTGAATTAAGTATTTCACTATTGAATAAGAAATCTGCAAAAATAATTAATGAAACAAACTTTAGATCTTTTTCAAAGCATTTACCAAAATGGGGCGGCTGTATTTTGTTAAATAAAGATGATTTTAAAATGGATACAGATTATTTTTTGCTGTGTCAATTATACCGAAGTATTATCATTCAGAACACTTGCACAATTGATTATTTTTTGTTGGCTATTTGGTGCTCATCTTTATTGTCACAAAATATCATAAGTGTATTAGAAGAGAGTAAAAAAGATATCAAAATATATAATCACATACTCGATATACTTTCTCTCATTGAAACTTGTGAATGGGATAGAGTAAAAACTATATGGATTCTTCTTGTTATGAGACTAAAACCAAATGATTCTTTAACTTTCAGTACTCTTGATACAGAATGCAATGCGTTTATTCATTTTTTAATACATTTTCAGACAATTCAGTTTAATTGTTCAACCTGTAACAAAACGATTTGTCCAAACATTAATGAGTTTATCTTAATTAAAAACGCAGAGAAAGTAACATATTTAAATATCAAGTTGAATGGATTGTGTAAAATCTGCTCTAATGATTCTACTGCAAAGTTTTTATTTCACCCATTTTGTTTATTTGTAGAGGTGTTCCAAGAAGATGAAGATGAACTAAATATAAATGATATCCCATTATCATTTATAATTGATAAACGTTGTTTCAATTTTATATGTTGCACAATATTTAATAATGAAACAAGCCACTATAGATCAATATTTTTATTAAATAGTGAATTTTATTTGGTAGATGATTTAAGCAATTCTATCATCAAAAAACTACCAAAAATGTATAATATAAAAACTATTTTTTATTATTTGGCTTAAATATATAAAATTACAATAATTTTTCTTGTTTTTGATTTTTTTTTTTTTTTTAATTTTTGGCCAAAAAATATTTTTACCAGATACCAGATTTACCAGAAAACTATGATGCCAAGCTGATCGGGTTTAGATTTTTTGGCTGGTAATCCGTAAGACACTAACAATACGTTGATGTAAAAATCTAAACACGATCGGCTTGGCGTGATTATGGGCCAAAAGGCATAAAAGTATTACAGACTCCTTTAAAATTTATATATAAACAGATGTTTATTATGTTTGAAATTTTATAACAGGCTTATTCCATGGAGCAAATTTCATTATGGACTGAGTTTTTAAAAGATGTTCAAATATATATAAGCAGGGGCAATTCTAGGAACTAAATGAGGCTATATACCTCAAAAAAACTGATTATAACTTGAAAATCACATTCTTTGGGGTTGTATGACCCTCCCCCCCCCACACACACACACACGCGTAGAATTGCCCCTGTATAAAAAATTAAGTCTTGAAATTTTCAAATCAATATTTAATGTGGTTCATAAGAGAACACCATTTAAATATTTAATTCCCTCAAAAAGAAATGCTTTTAACCTAATTAAGAAATTAATTTTATACCTAATTTTTTTAAAGATAGTAATGCCATAATTAATTTTAGAAAAAAAAAAATCTGAATTTTTTCCATAATGCTAAAAGTTGATATTTTTGTTAATAAATTAAAAACTTTTTGTACATTTAAATAGCTTGTTCTTAAAAAGTAGATTTAAAAAACCCAAATCAAATTTGTTAATATTTTTCATGTACAGTGGGTCAGTTGCAAATCCTAAAATTTGAAGTTTAACAAACCTAATACTTTTAAATTAAAATATCAGTTTAATATGAGTAATATTCAGAAATAATATTATGTTTGATAATACATTATATGTTTAAGAAGTAATAATTGGCCACAAAATATTAGAGTTCTGTTTGCAAAGTAATGTTATATATCATTATTTTTTTAAATATTGCATTTTTACATTTTTTCTATTTTAAAAGGTAAGAAATTCTTATCCTATATATTTTGTATATAAGTGTATAATTGACCATCAATGTGTCTTTATAAAAAGTATACCTATGTTTTCTCTACGTTTGATTTTACAGACTATTTTATTTATTTATATAAATTCTCTAGTTTGTTGTTTGTGCATAAAAATTAGTATATAACAAAAGATATATTACAGCTGTTTTCAAAATGTATACTACGAACATCAAGCAAAATATTTTGCCATTTTTTACCATCCTGGACTGAGCAAGAACTTTATTATGTGATAACTATCATTTTTATAACCTGTCTGGATTTAATGTCGTTAATATTATGCCCAGCCGGACTGTATCATAAATAGGCCAATATTGATAAAAAATTATTAGACTTCCTATAAACATGATTTTATACTCCTATTGTTTATATCTATTCCTATTAGGCACAAAATAATTGAGTAGGCTGCCTATTTTTAACAAGGATACATACAAGTTCATCATTTTATAATTTACATATATATACTATATTATATGTTGTAATTGTGAATAAAAGATTTTATTATGCATTAAATGAAGGCAAAGAGGCTAAGACTATTGCTATGGACATACCTAAGGCTTTTGACAAAGTTTGGCATGCTGATCTTCTCCATAAGCTTGTTTCATATGGTTTATCTGGGAAAGTTTTTGAGATTATCAAATCAATTTTTTAAAACTCCTTTAATAAAGTCATCCTCGAAGACCAACACACTTTTTCATTTCCGTAATTTCTGGGGCACCTCAAGGTACTATGTTTTGTTTCTTATCTACATTAGTGATCTTCAAGACAAACTTATATCTAAAGTATCTCTTTTTGCTGATAATTAAACTTTATACTCCTATCTTGACAAAAAAACTTCTTTTTTTGATTACTTAAAACAGGCAGTCGATCTTAAATCTGATATCACATCTGTAACAGATTGGGGCTCACAGTGGCTTGTAAATTTTAACTCCAACAAAACTCAGTTATTTATAGTAAACCACTATCGCAATACTGTTGACATTCCAATATTAAACAATGGCAACCCTATCACCAAGTCCACTTCTTAACGACTTCTTAGAATATTGTTTACTACTGACCTTTCATGGAAACCATATATACAATAGATTGTTAAATTAGCATCTGTTAAGCTTCTCTTATCGTGCTTGCCGTTTTCTCTCTCCTGATTCCATTCTCTACCTCTAAAAAATCTTTTACTTGTCCCTGTATTAAATACTGTTGTCATATTTGTGCTGGTTTTTCTAATGATGCTCTTACTTTACTACATTTACAATGCATTTTAAAACGTATTGTAAACATAGTTGGACTCTATCTGCTAAACTTGAGCCTCTTTCCTATTGTCATAAAGTTGCATCTCTTTCTCTTTTCTACAAATTCTATCATAGTCGCTGCTCAAAGGAGCTATCATCTCTAGTTCCATCAACTAAAACTCATTCTCGCTTAAAACATCATTCAGCAAAGTCTCATTCTTTCACTGTATCTGTCCCTGCATGCTCTAAAAACTTTTATTATTCTAGTCTTTTTCCCCGCACTTCAAAGCTTCAGAACTCTCTTTCATCTTCATGTTATCCTGACTCATACAACCTTCAACTTTTCAAGTCTTCTTCAAGTCTATACTTTGTTGGGAGTGAATCAGAATAAAAAAAAAATATTAATAGCAGTTCATTTTTAATTACAGGTGAATAGAAGCACCGCACCCTTTCTTTATCTATTAGGCATAGATGTATTTGTAGGCACCACTTCATTCTATCACCTTTCTCTTTCTTCTACATCGCTTTTCTTCATCTCAAGACTAAACTCTTTTCAATATTATTTTTATCCCTTCAGCAAATATTATTATTGTAAGTGACTTTAATGGTCATCACACTGAACGGCTTGGCTCGAGTGTCAGTGTCAATATAGGCATTAAAGCACAAAACTTTTACCTTTCTTAATCTCTAACACAAATAGTCAACTATCCAACTCGCTTTCCTGACAACCCGAATCATCTACCTTCTCTACTCAACTTATGTCTTGTTTCTGATCCTAGTCAGTGCTCAGTTTCTCCACATTCACCCTTAGGTTCTTCTGATCGCAGTTTGATCTCTCTAAAACTAATATCTCATTCTTCTTCATCACCTGAATCCCCTATTATTGAACCTCTTACAACTACAGTAAAGCTGACTGGGATTCTTTCCGTGATTTTCTTCATGATGGCCCTTGGGCAGAAATCTTTCATCTTCCTGCTAACAAATGTGCTTCTTACATAACTTTGTAGATTATTCCCTCTTGACGATTCCAGGGCAAGCCTCACTCTTCTCCATGGTTTTCCTCACATTATGCTGCTGCAATTGCCAATTGAAACCATTACTTCCATTTCTATCAGCAAAACAATTCTCCAGAAAACAGACATCTGTTAATTACTGCAAGAAACCATAGTAAGATGGTTTTGTCTAATGCCAAAACCTGCTTATTCTCAGGTCATGAAATCTCGTATTTCATCACAAAAATTAGGCTCTCATGACTTCTGGAGAACCTTTAATAGTATCAATAATATGGGCAAATCTGTAATTCCACCACTCTTGTATGGTTCAGACTTTGTCACCTAAAGACAAAGCTGAATTGTTTGCTATGAGCTTTTCATCAATATTATCTCTTGGTTCCACTAGTTGCATTCTACCTGATATAGCCGCCAAATAGGTTGACCCATTGCTTGACATTTGTATCACTCCAACTCTGTATCTAAAGTGATTTCCTGCTTAGACTCTTCTACAACTTGTGGCCCGGACTACATATCTGTTATAGTCTTGCCGAAGTGTTCTCTGGAGCTGTTATCTATACTTTCAAAACTATTTAACAAGTGCTTATCAGAGTCGTGTTTTCTAGCTTGCTGGAAAGCGGCATCTGTTATCCCTATTTTCGAAAATTTTGGAGAGCGATCTGATTCGTCCAATTACTGTCCCATTAGTCTTCTTTCTATCGTAAGCAAGATTTTTGAATCTTTAATTAACAAATACTTAATCTTTTATCTTGAATCTAATAACTTACTTTCTGATCATCAATATGGATTTCGATCTTTTTGTTTAACAGCTGATTTGCTAATAGTAATAACCGATAGGTTTTATTGTGCACTAGATAAAGGCGGAGAGGTTAAAGCCATCGCTCTTGACATTTCAAAAGCTTTTGATAAAGTTTGGCATGCTGGTCTTCTCCATAAGCATTCTTCTTATGATGTATCTGGTACTATCTTTAAGATTATTGAATCCTTCCTTTCCAATCGTAGCATAAAAGTTGTCCTCAATGGACAGCACTCTTCTTCTTATTCTGTAACTTCAGGGGTTCCTCAAGGTTCAATTCTTGGCCCTATACTCTTTAATTTACATTAAGGATCTTCCAGATATTCTCACATCTAGGGTGGCATTGTTCGCTGATGATAGTGCCATTTATTATTGTCATGATAAGAAGCCAACACTCTCTGATTACTTGGAGGGGGCATTTGAGCATGAAAAGGATCTCACTTCTGTTACAGCGTGGCGCTTACAGTGGCTGGTGAACTTTAATTCAAATAAAACTC
This sequence comes from Hydra vulgaris, assembly GCF_038396675.1. Classification (NCBI taxonomy): domain Eukaryota; kingdom Metazoa; phylum Cnidaria; class Hydrozoa; order Anthoathecata; family Hydridae; genus Hydra; species Hydra vulgaris. The sequence continues at coordinate 81,218,050 of NC_088931.1, forward strand.
TATTTTTTTCAGTCAATTGTTATTGCAATAATTTAGATCTTCCTATATTAATAAACGGTAATGTACTCGATGAGTCATCTACCCTTCATCTTCTAGGATTATCTCTTACTTCCAATCTTTCTTGGAAACCATATATTAAATCGGTTGCAAAATTAGTATCTGCTAAGGTTGCATCTCTTTATCGAGCTCAACACTTTCTTACTCTGGATTCTATTCTCTATCTCTATAAATCTCAAATTTGTCCTTGTATTTCTTACCTAGACTCTTATACAGCTTGTGGCCAGGACAACATACCTGTTATTGTCTTGCAGAAGTGTTCTCCGGAGCTGTCGTCTATACTCTCAAAACTATTTAACAAGTGCTTATCAGAGTCTTGTTTTCCAGCCTGCTGGAAAGCCGCATCTGTTATCCCTATCTTCAAAAATTCAGGAGAGCGATCTGATTCCTCTAACTACCGTCCCATAAGTCCTCTTCCTATCATAAGCAAGGTTTTTGAATCTTTAATTAACAAACACTTAATTTCTCATCTTGAATCTAATAACTTACTTTCTTACCATCAATATGGATTTCGATCTTCTCGTTCTTTAGCTGATTTGCTAACAGTAATAACTGACAGATTTAATCGTGCATTAGATGAAGGTGGAGAGGTTAAAGCCATCGCTCTTGACATTTCAAAAGCTTTTGATAAAGTTTGGCATGGTGGTCTTCTCCATAAGCATTCTTCTTATGGTGTATCCAGCAGCATCTTGAAAATTATTGAATCCTTCCTTTCCAATCGTATAATAAAAGTTGTCCTCGATGGACAACACTCTTCTTCTTATTCTGTAACTTCAGGGGTTCCTCAAGGTTCAATTCTTGGCCCTATACTCTTTAATTTACATTAAGGATCTTCCAGATATTCTCACATCTAAGATGGCATTGTTTGCTGATGATACTACCATTTATTCTTGTCGTGATAAGAAACCAACACCCTCTGATTGCTTGGAGGGGGCATTTGAGCTTGAAAAGGATCGCACTTCTGCTACAGCATGGGGCTCACAGTGGCTGGTGAACTTTAATTCAGATAAAACTCAATTTTTTTCAGCCAATCGTTATCGCAATACTTTAGATTTTCCTATATTTATGAACGGTGATGTACTTGATGAGTCACCTACTCTTCATCTTCTAGGATTAACTCTTACTTCCAATCTTTCTTGGAAACCATATATCAAATTAGTTGCAAAATTAGCATCTGCTAAGATTGCATCTCTTTATCAAGCTCGTCACTTTCTTACTTCGGATTCTATTCTCTATCTCTATAAATCTCAAATCTGGCCTTGTATGGAATACTGTTGCCATATCTGGGGTGGATCTTCTAATGATGCCGTTTCTCTTTTACACAAGGTGCAAAAACGCATTGTAAACATAGTTAGACCTGCTCTTGCAACCAACCTCCAACCATTATCACATTGTCGTAATGTTGCTTCTCTTTCTCTTTTCTACAAATACCATAATGGGCATTGCTCTAAAGAGCTAGCATCTCTTGTGCCATTTATTAAAATTCATTCTTGTGTTACTCATCATTCAATTAAGTCTCATCTTTTTTCTGTGACTGTTCCTAAGTGCTCCAAAAACTCTTATTCCTCTAGTTTTTTTCCTCGAACATCAGTTCTTTGGAATTCGCTTCCTTTATCTTACTTTCCTGATTTATATAATTTGCAATATTTTAAGTTGTCTGTCAATCATTATCTTGCTCTACAATTTTCATCCTTTCTTTTTCAGTAACTTCCAACTTTAATTAGTGGCTGCTTGTAGCCTTGTTGGAAGCGAAGATGTTTGAAAAAAAAAGTAGGTCTGGTGAACTTTGCAAAAGATAAAACTCAATATTCGTGAATGATAGATTTAGAGAACTTGGTGATGATAATGGTTTTTTGTGTTTTATAGATTTCAGTACTATAGTCATTTTTAATATTGTTAATGAACTTGACTCAATGCATAGATAATACTTTATCTATGCAGTAAGTCAAGTTAACTATTTAATAGTCCAAGCAATTGCCTCATTACTACTAATAAACCCTAAGCCGTAACAAAGGGCTCCAAATGTGGCCATGGCAATGCACACCAAAAGTACAAACAGGGACACCATCCATGCGCAACATGGCACTGTTAATACTTTGATAATTTTCAGCTGTTGATGGAATTAGCCTCTCAGAGAGCTACCACATAGTTCGGGAAACCTGGCTACCAACTGGCCTCAGAACCATAATACTGAGTTTTAGAGCTCGACCCTCATTAGGTGATAATGGAATAAGTTGCCTAGTCATAATAACAGAGACACAAGCAAAACCTATGCATTGAGTCAAAAAGATCCAGCATTCAACATCCTAAATTGGGAGCAATGTATTAAAAATACATCTGCGCTAGCCTAATAGATGAAGAAGGGGTGCGAGGCTGGTCAACAGGTAGAATCTGTTTGCCCATTAAGTCTTTGACTAGGAGGCCTTCTACAAAACAGTAGCCGGATGCATTTAACATCTTTACTCAACGAAAAGCCTCAAGGCAGGGGGTGTTTTCAGTCAGAGTTGGCATCTCCCTGCCTTTGCCTAAAAAAGCATATCCTAAAAGGCAGCAGGAGATGAAGCATATTGTACTTGTTACATGTTACCAGTAGCAGGATAACCTGACCTGAAAATAAGCAGGATAACCTGACCTGACAAATGTCAGAGAAATGTTGTGTGGGAAGAGTTTTAAATGAAGATAGTGATAAAATTTCATATTGTAGAATGGTCAGAAGAATAAGACTAAAAGATACTGATATTGAAGTTTTTATTTAATAGATAGGATACATTTTCGAACCGAATCAGAAGATGTGTCTTCACCATGAAAAAGCCTATATTTCTAGATATGAAGCACTTCAAAAATACTGTTGTGATTCATTTAAAGTCCACAAAGGAAAATTATCAAGGGATTGTGTAAAGTCAACATATCAATAGCAAATCAACTTAAGATCAAACCAGGTCAAAAAGTTTGTACTAACTGTATGAATAAATTCAAACTTGAAAAAATTACAGAAGTTAGTCAAGATGAAGCTGCTGAAGAAAGATTTAGTTGTTCAGACCTTGATAAGACAGTTCCTAGCAAGAGTGTGTCTTTATTGGAAATATCTCCACTCAAAAGTGTAAGTAGACATGAAAAATTAGGATATGGAAAGCAAAAGGCTAAAAAAATCATAACAAGTATGACAAACCTAGTGGTGTCAGCATTGAATATAGACCCAAAATATATGGTATGGGAAAAAGAGCAAAAATTTATAAACTGTAATGATTGAGACAAACTGTTAGATGCAATAAAAAATGAAAATAAGTTTGAAGGAAGAAAAAGATTAACTAACTCTAAAAGTTTAACTAACACTAACTTCTGATAGAAAAAAACTTGCAAAACATTTTCAGTTTCAGAACATCTTCCTATGAAAGCTCAAAAGTTGAAAAATGAAAAAGGAATACTTGCTAAACCTGAGGCTAAAATAGGACAGCCTTTGGAAGATATTGTTAAACAAAAAGTCATTGAAATTTACGAATCCAAATTGTTCACAAGACAATGTCCAGGAAAAAAAGACTTTGTTTCTGTGTGTATAAATAATGTAAAAGTTCATAAATAAAAACGTTTAATATTAGTTCGATTAAAGGAACTTTATCTTATATTTAAGAAGTTTAAGAAGTTATACCCTAAACACAAAGTTGGATTCAGCAAGCTCTGTTAACTGAGGCCAAAGTGGTGCATCACAGTTGACAGTTGTAAAAGTCACTCAGTGTATGCGTATGTTCTTATAATCAAAATGCTAAGTTGATGTGCGCTGCTTTACCTAAGGACCATTTAATATATTACAAAGATTTGATGAAAGTATGTGCTTGTAATATAGTTGAAGCTGCATGTTTCATCTATGTTCTAACTGCCCCGGTAAAGTAAATTTGAAGACTTACTTGGAAAATGTGTTTGAAAATAATGATTTTAATTTTGACAATCAGATCACATACAAACAATGGGTGTCAACTGACCGAACTGCACTTGTCACAGTCCAAACAAGCATTATTGAGTTTATTGAAACTCTAAGTGAAACTTTGACCGTTGTCACCACCACTTAACCAAAGAAGCACATACCTCCTACTTATCAGAGGCAAAAAGAACATTAGATCAACACACTTATTCTTATGGATTTTGCAGAACTATAGTTTTCTTGTGCAAGATGCTGTACAAGGGTTTTACTGGCAAGCCAATCAAGCTACCTTACATCCATTTGCTGTTTGTTACAAAGATGAAAAAAAATCAACTCAAATGTGAATACTATTGTACAATTTCTGATCATCTTCACCATGACCAAACAACAATTCATTGTTTTCTCACTAAGTTACTCCCTATGATCAAAATCAAACTACCCATAATCAATAAAGTAAAATACTTCAGTGATGGTGCTGTTTCACAGTACAAAAACTACAAATATCTAATAAACTTAATGTACCATCTTGAAGATCACAATATAAATGCTGAGTATCACTTCTTTGCTACATCCCACGCCAAAAGTCCATGTGATTGAATAGGAGGAACTGTTAAAAGAGAAGCAGCAAAAGCGAGTCTATGAGCAGCAAATGCAAACCAAATTCTCACACCAAATGAATTTTTTACATGGGCTGAAAAAAACATTAATGGTGTTAACATATTTTACATTTCAAGTCATAACATCAATAACCATAAAACTTATTTTAACCTAAAGATGAAGAGATGAGCACAGTCCTAGGCACAAGAAGCTATCACAGTTTTGTACAAGGTGGAGAAATAATTTTTTACGGAGAGTCTCTAGCTATACTCTCTATGATACCCATTTGCTGAATAATATTAACTTGGCAAAAAAAAACCTTCAAACTTTCAACCTTGTAAATATATTGCATGCTTTTATGATGATGTATGGTACATAGGGCTTGTGCTTGAGATTTGTAATGAAAACCAAGATGTTTATGTAAAATTCATGCATAGAAATGAATTAAATTTAAAATGGACTAATGATGCACCATCAAGTCAGTGTTGGGTTCCATTTGACAAAATAATATGTCAAATAAGTGCTTCATCCATTAAGGGTAGATGTGCCTTGTTATGAGATTTGACGTGACTACAAACTTGCTAATAATGATTATGACAGTATTATGAGTTATGTAAATCAGAGATAAAGAAATTTTTTAAAATATAATATAACTTGCGCTATTAGGAATCCTTTTAAATTAAAAAAAGCACTCAGTGTCAAAGTGCTAAAATCATAATAAAAAAAACTTTTAACAAAGAGCTAAAGGTTATAAGGTAGAGTATAGGTCTTTAAATTTTTTTTGGTGATTGTCTATATATAGAACCTTGCAAGTAAAATGTTTCATAATTTATTTTAACTGTCTACGCTACTTTCCATGCCTACAAAGTGAATGTAATTTATCTTATTTTTTTAAAAAAAGGATATTTTAACAGGCTGCTGCAAGTGCTAAAATAACTTTTAACATATAATTTTAATTTTTTCCACAAGTGGTTACTCCAAGTACACAAAAGTAACAAAAAAATTGGCACAGCTTGTGTGTTGGTATTGAACTGTAGCACATTAAAGTTTCCAAAATTTTTTCTAATATTGTATTATGAATCAACTTTGAGGTACAAAAACTCAAAAATTATTTAAAATTAGTCAAAAACACTTAAAAAATAGATAATTTGGGTAAAAAACTATTACCTTAAAAAATTTCAGGTGATCATCTATTTTATCTAAAAAGTTATGATCTGTTAAAAATCGAAAAAATCTACTGTAAGCTCCAGATACTCAAACTTTTCTGATTTCGGTCAATATTAATTCAATTATAACTTTTAAACAGTTCACTTAATCTAGCTGAAATCCAGCGGTGGGTGGTCAAAATTTGAAGCAAATTTGAGGTGGTACCCTGGGGACCATTAGGTGATTTGATATGGAATGACCCAGCTCTATGATTTAAAAAAAATACTGGTTTGATTAATGCGCTTTTGTAGTTAATAAATAATGTCAATAAAAAAAGTTCTTTCAAACTCAAGATATAAATGTTATGTTTGGGTTTTCCCTTTGCAATTAAATTGTATGTTGAACAATTACATTATTTTTTTTTATAAAATGAACAAAACTTTTATAACCGAATAAAAATAACATGCTCAATAAGTAAACATTTTAAAAGCCCAACTTATATTTATTTTAATTTAAAAACGAAACTAATGCTAGTGCTATAAATATAAGATATGTAAATTTCAAAAATATAATGATACTTTGTAAAAACAAGTTCTGCTTATAACATTTTAAAACCAAATATACTACTATTTTTTAGGATTTAGTAAGAAATAGTAAGAATACATAAGGTTTCACAGTAAATAAAAATGAAATATTTTAATGGAAATAAATAAAAAAAAGCAGAAAACCGGTAATCTTTGTTTAATTACAATTTTTATTTTGTCAAAATCCAGTTGAACTAAATGTTTTAGGTAGCGCAAACATTTTTAAAAAAAAAGAGAAAACCCAATCTAATTGTGTAGTTGTGTAAATCATTTAAATAACTCTGCGGTAAGTACATTTAAATTTAAATCCCTTTAAGAAATTCAACCATAAACAAGTGTCCCCTCATTTAAAAAAAAAATAACAATAAAACAAGTGTTTTGAAGAAGAAAAAAAAGTTTAAATAAGTATAAGATCTTACAATAAGGAAATTTTTTTTTAAACAAATCTAAATTTTATTTATAATTTTTTCTATAACAATATTGTTTAATTTAAAGATATTTCATAAAGATAAAGACTTTCATAAAGATAAAGACTAAAGATAAAACAATTTTTAATGTGGTTTTAAATTTATTTACAATGAGGTACTTTAAAATACGCAACTGACATAATTAAACTTTTACAGAAATAAATATCTTTATTGAGTTATGTTACATTTATTCATGTTACACTTTTCCGTTATGCAACAAAATCTCATAACAAGGCCTGTTATCTCACTCTTCTTCATCATCAGAAGCCCCTTATCATTGTACCTCTTACAACTACTTTAAAGCTGATGGGACTCTTTCTGTAATTTTCTTTGTGATAGCCCTTGGGTAGAAATCTTTCATCTTCCAGCTGACAAATATGCTTCTTATGTAACTTCTTGGATTCAGGCTGGCATGGAATCTTTTATTCCCTCTCAATGATTCCAAGTCAAGCCTCACTCTTCTTAATGGTTTTCCTCTTTGTGCTGCTGCAATTTTCAATCATAACCATTATTTTCATATCTATTAGCAAAACAATTCTCCAGAAAACAGATGTCTGTTTACTATTGTTAAAAGCCATTGTAAAAAAGTTTTGTCTAACGCCAAAGCCCGCTATTCTCAGGTCATAAAATCTCGTATTTCATTACGAAAATTAGGCTCTCATAACTTCTGGAGAATCTTTACTAGTATCAATAATAATCTCCCAGAAATTCTTGCATCTAAGATGGCATTGTTCGTTGATGATACTACCATTTATTCTTGTCTTGATAAGAAGCCAACACTCTCTGATTGCTTGGAGGGGGCATTTGAGCTTGAAAAGGATCTCACTTCTGCTACAGCATGGGGTTCTCAGTGGCTGGTGAACTTTAACTCAGATAAAACTCAATTTTTCTCAGCTAATCGTTATCGCAATAATGTAGATCTTCCTATATTTATGAATGGTAATGTACATGATGAGTTATTTACTTTTTTATCTACCCTTCATCTTCTAGGATTAACTCTTACTTCCGATCTTTCACAGAAACCATATATCAAATCGATTGCAAAATTAACATCTCTTAAGGTTGTATCTCTTTACCATGCTCGCCACTTTCTTACTCCGGATTCTATTCTTTATCTATAAATCCGTCCTTGTATGGAATACTGTTGCCATACCTTGGGCGAATATTCTAATGATGCCCTTTCTCTTTTAGACAAGGTGCAAAAACGCATTGAAAACATAGTTGAACTTGCTCTTGCAATTAACCTCCAACCATTATCACATCGTCCTAATGTTGCTTTTCTTTCTCTTTTCTACAAATACTATAATGGGGATTGCTCTAAAGAGCTAGCATCTCTTGCGCCATCTATTAAAATTCATTCTTGTGTTACTTGTCATTCAATTAAGTCTTATCCATTTACTATGATAGTTCCTAAGTGCTCCAAAATTTCTTTTTCGACTAGTTTTTTTCTTCGAACATCAGTCCTTTGGAATTTGCGTCTTTCACTTTGTTTGCCTGATTCATATAATTCGCAATATTTTAAGTCGTTTGTTGATTGTTATGTTGCTCTATAAATTTTCTTTTCCAGTAACTTCTAACTCTAATAATGGTTGCTTGCAGCCTTGTTGGAAGTGAAGATGTTGAAAAAAAAAAAGAAAAAAGAAGACTAACACAAGGCTACTGAACGTTTTTAACTCGCAAACAAATTCAAATATTTCTGCAGATCAAAGTTAAATATATTTAGAGATTTTTACTTCATAATCTGATAATGATTTTGGCAATTAAAATTATATAAACAAAATGGATGGAATTAAAGAAAACGACAAACGAAAGCTTATTGGGAACTTCTATTTAGATAACATAGACAAAGGGAAAACATTTACAGTGCATCATTTTATGCAAATGAAAGTTGCAAGGCAAACAATTTATAATACTATTAAAAGAGTTGACAACAAAATATGACCTTAAAAGAAAGTCGGAAAGCGGCAGAAAACCATACAAAATGGACATAAGAAAAATTACTTCACTCATTAACAAGGCTAAAAATAAAGTTGCAATCTCCCAGAGAAAACTTGCATTAAAATATGGAATTCATAGAATTTATGTTTATAAAATTTTTAACATGCATGGACTTCAATATTTCAAAAGAAAGAAAGCACCAGAAAGCTCTGAAATTCAAATAATTAAACAATAACAACAACTGTTAAAACTTTCAAAAACTTTTCCCGGACTGTCAAACGAGTTTGAAATTATCATGGATGACAAGTCCTATTTAACATTGAGCAACCAAAACACACTAGGAAATGATGGCTTTTATAGGCAAGATAAAGACAAAACTGAAAATAATATCAAACATAAGTTTAAATCAGTTTCAAGTGAAAGTTTTAGTATGGATTGCAATCAGTAGATTTGGTAAATCAAAGCTTTTCTTTGCAATTAAGAATAATGCCATTGATGCAAAAATATATTCCAAAGAATGTATTGAAAAGAAAGTTGTTCCCTTTATTATTATTAATTCGCATCACAAAAATATTATATATGTATTTTGGCCTGATGGTGCAAGCTATCATTATGCAAAACTAACAATTGAAACTTATAAAAAGTTTAATATAACCAATGTTTCTAGGAATGATAATCCACCAAATGTACCGCAATTAAGGCCCATTGAGACATTTTGGGCTCACCTATAACAGAGAATCTATTCCAATGATTTCAAAGCAAAAAATCTTAACCACCTGAAAAAGAGAATTCAACTTAAGTAACGAGATATCAGTCCAGAATACTTTGAAAACCTTCTTTACTTGCTAAAGACTAAAATTGGCTACACTGTTGATCATGGGACACTTTCAGTTATAAGATGATCTATTATTGCTATCCTTACTTATTTGATCAGTTGTGAAACAATAATATAATTTGAATAACAATTATAAGCAATTCATTTTTGTGCAATTAAAAAATTTGACAATTATAAGCAATTCTTTTATATAAAAGAAAGAAACTGCAATAAAAAAGATTTAACTTGTAAACTGGTGTATGTGGAAAATGTTTCACTTAACAAGTTTTTTGATATAAAAAAAAACATAATCAATATTTATTCATCAAAACAAATGTTTAAACACTTACAAATTATCAACATACAATCATTAATACAACTGTAAAAGGAGAGTGTATACAATTTGAAATTAAATGTGTTACTCAGCTAGATACTCGCCTCGATAGCATTTCTTTTAAATCAATTAAAGCTGCTACTCCTGAAAAAATTCTGGACCACAGAAAATTTCTTATATTATGGTTTTGTACTTTACTAAGAAATATAATATGCAGCTTCAATTAAGAAGAAATGGAAGAAATACAAATGTTAGATTGTCAAAACCTTTTATCTACAGCTACTTAAACAAATCTTTTATTTGACAAAGAATTAGCACTCTTTTTATATGCTGATCTGTCAAAGACAACATACTAACTTCTCTGCAACAACCTTTAGAACTAAATTCATCTATTTAACCAACATACCATGCTCTGAAGAGTGCAAAAGATAGATGTTACCCAGATGATAATATAGATCTCTGATTACCCTGCAGAATTTCCATTGCAGTCTCTACTTCAGCACACAGCACAGTAGTTTTGTGATGCTCAAATAGAGATGCTAATTGCTGATTTAGAGGCACATAAAATATCGTAAAAACTTACATGATCAATAGTGGGATTTGATGGTGCAACTTGTCAGTCAGTGTATAAACAGGCAAGTACAAATGAGGGTTGCAGGAATTTAACAACTAATGCATCTTTATTCATTACATGCTTTGTGCCAATACTTTTTTAAAGATGCCAAGCAGCAGCTTATTTTCAGGAATCACAAACCTCTTTCAAATGTTTATTGCAGACCTGTTTGGTTTAAATACATAAAGGAAGTGACCTTAGCAGAACTTGAGTCAATTAAAAATGACATCTACTTCCAATGTCACTGTTCAGCAATTGTCATTAAAGTAACAATTGCTGAACAGAAAATAGATGTATATCATGTCATAGATATTACTATCAATGGAAGGTGCAGACCCCCATTTGATCAGCTACAACTTCCAATCAACGTTGCAGTACTTTTGGCATCTCATTAAAGTTCATGAATGATCTACCAAAAGTTTAAAAACAAGAAGTGAAAAATTCAGAAATGGAAAGCAAGAGGTGTAGATGATAAAGCTGTTGTTGCACCTAAAAAGAAGGAAAGTTGCATTCCAAAATGAGGTTAGTGTTGTTGAAGACCAGCCATGTTCTGGAAATAATGAGAACACAGGGAGTTGTGTATTTCAGCAAGCTAAAAAATCTGCTATCATAATGGGTGCTAGTCCTGAACTTGTCAGAAGTATGCATGCAATATTGTCAGTGATGTACTGATTTGATGTTGACTTTGACAAGTTCAATTTTATTTGACAAATATTGTTTTGAGTTTGCAGAATTGTATACACAATTGTATAGTGTATTCAATTCTATATGTGACAAGCATTACATAAAGTTCTGAGTCAAGCATATCTAGTGGTAGAATCTTTTAACTTTCCTCTGGGTAGTAAACAACCGGGGCCCCGGCCTAAAATGAGACTTATTGCAAATCCGGCCCTGGCAAAATTGCCAGGGCCGGATTTAGCAGGGGTTGATAGCCGGGGCTAAAAATAAATTTATAATTCTTTATATTATAATATTATAATTACATTTACTATTTATTAAATTCTGGCATACATTTATGCCAGTATCTAATAAATAGGGACAGATACAGTAAAAAGATGCAACTTGTTGAATAAGAAGACAAGCAAGAATGAGTTTTGGTTTATTGTAATAGAGATGATAGCTTGTTTGAGCATTGACCATAATTAAAGAAACAGCATAAAAGAGGAAGGCTAAAGCCTGCTGCTGCTGCTGATGATGATGATGATGACAATAATGATGATAATGACAATGATGATAATGATGATGATAATGATGATGATAATAATGATGATGATGGTAATGATGACAATTATGATGATGATCATGATGATGATGATCATGATGATGATGATGATGATGATGATGATGATGATGATGATGATGATGATGATGATCATGATGATGATGATCATGTTGATTATAATGATGTTCATAAATGCATATATATACAAAATCAAACATAAAATTTGAAAAAAAAAAATGTACCTTAAGATGTATAAATGTTTATGCAGCCCCGGTCACAAACCCGGCCCCAGCCCTAGCTATATTTTATCAAACCCGGCCTCCAATCAAATATCAACCCCGGTCATTTACTACCTCTGGGTATGATGTCAAATAATCTCAAATAAATACTTTAAAAAATAGAGGGAGGACTTTGCTAGAGTATGTGTCAGAAATTTAATTTTGATGTATTTCAATTTTTGTATCATTCAGATCCTTACATTGCTCAATGCCAGAAAGCAAGTAGTTCAAAAAAAGCTATACTACCTGCAAATGCAACTGCTTTGTTGAAAGAGCCCATCATCTTGAGCTCTTTGTGACTTTTGGTCATATTCTTTTTGTAACAAATGTTTTTGCAAACTAATGTAAATGCACAGTCATAAATGTTTAACTACCTGTAGGCCTATAACATTATCATTTATGCTAAAACATAAAAAAAAAAATTTTTAAACTTTAAAATATATTTTGAATATATTATTATAGTTATTGATTGTAAATTTTATTTATTGTAAGGTTTTGGCTAGAAATTAGTCATTTTGACCCCTTGTAGTCATGGTGGAAAAAAATGTCAAAGTGAGCCAAACCAAGAATTCCTAATGTATTCAATTTATTTACTTAAACAATCAAGTTATAATTTCATAAACTAATATTCGGAATATTATAAAATGGAAGTAATATGGAAAATTTCATAAAATATAAAAATTGCCAAACTAAAAAATACTTATATGTATAAAAATTTTGATGGGTGTTTGTCAAAATGTGTTTTTTAAACATTTATTAGATTTTATAAATAGAAACTATATTGAAAGGAAACATTTCATAAAATATAAGAATTTTTAAATACAAAGTACTTTAAAATTCTTATCAATAATAATTTTTGATATGATTTCTAAATAAAATGGTTCATTATTATTATTTAAGTACTATGGTGTATTATTGGTTCCTATGGCAACATTTGTAAAACTAATAAACTTTAATTCTGACCAAAAATATAGGCTTAGAGTATAAACTATTTATAACTGTTATTAGATGATAAATCTTTAAAACGTCAGTATTTTTTATTGTTATTATAATAGTGAAAAGCAATTAAAACAAAATGTATCAATATTATAAGGCATTTTATAAATATGTTATTTTAAAATTTATAAATTTTATAAATATGTTAGTTTATAATAAACAATTGGTATTTAATATAAAATAAGTAAATTTTCTTTATATTAAAATGAGTAATTATCTTAAATAAATTAACTAATATTTTAAAAAATTTTAATGTTATTTTTAATCATAAAACTCACTTTTTAAATAAGTTATTAATTTCTTTAATTACCTGAAGCCCATAAGCTAGTCTTTTTATAATAAAATAATACCACTCATCTTGGTACATTGCCTTTTTTTCAAAATAATATATAATTCGTCTTTTATTACAATTCAATATATTATTGAGTTGAAGTTGACAAGTCTATGAACAAAAATTTTTTTATATAACATGCATTAACATTATATATAATAACAGCAATATATACATATATATATATATATATATATATATATATATATATATATATATATACATACATATTACATATATATATATATATGTATATATATATTATATATATACATATATATATATATATATATATATATATATATATATATATATATATATGTACATATGTATATATATATATATATATATATATATATATATATATATATATATATATATATACACACACATATATATATATACATATATATACATATATATATATAGATGTATATATATATATATATATATATATATATATATATATATATATATATATAATTTTAATTCAATAAAAAGCAAAAGGACTCCGGATATCAAAGTCACAAAATCATTATTTCTTTCTAGATTTAGGTATCCAGGAGCTTCAAAAATGAAAAAAAAGCTTATGGACTACATTTGAGAAAAAATTAAGACTTTTAAATTGATGGAAAAATCAATTTTGAACCTGGAGTCTTTATGCATAATGGCATCAAGAACTCAGGGACCCTGGGCTAAAAAATAATAGGTTGCAAGTCATTAAAACTCTTGAATTTTTTTTTCATTGCAGAACATAAGTCACTCATAACTTTCAGAGCTCTTGGACACCAGAGACCAAGAAAAACTAGAGATATAAAGCTGGAATCATTTTTAGACTGCATACCTGAAAGTCATATAACTATTTTAATTTGTTTTAAAATACTAATTTAAAGAACTTAATAGTTTTTAAAAAATTGAATTGAAAAGAGAAAAATAAAATAATAATAGTACCATAGTACTAGTAGTACTATGTGGTAGTACTACAGACAAACACATTAAGCCTGGTACTACCAGGGATATGATTGTAGTTGAACTTAAAACCTCTACCGCAAGCAAGTGCTCTATCACTACAACACTTTTAGAGTTAAAATTACCTGTTATCAATGGGAATAACTCCGATAAATGATATAAATTCGAATTTATTCCCCAATTGGGAATAAATTCAAATTTATATCATTTATCGGAGGATTAGTGCTAAAAAAAATGCTTTGCTTTTCTAATACTTGATTACATTATGTACTCAATACTTATAGCAACTTTTTAGAATTTCTTAAACATAATTTTTGTAACAAAAGACATTAAATGTCTTTAAAGACATTTTTAATAATAAACATTTTTAGTATTGTTTAATGACTGGTTTACGACTATAGTCAGGATCACCGCAAATTCATTAAAAAAATAATAATAAAATAAAAATTACAGAAAATAAGTAAAAGTTAGTTTTATGTATGATTATTTTTTTGATTTTTTTTTGTTACCAACTGGTTTTGTTCTTTGAATATAAATCAGATGTTGAACATATGAACTAATGCTGTTGTGGGTATCAAAATTAAGGATATAACTTTGGAATCGAACACCCAGCAATCATTATCTCTTTTGGCTAAAATAAAAAATATCCATGTGATACCTTAACCTGACTTTAATATCAAGTTAAATAGGTTTTAGTAATCTATAATCCTACCCACCAAAATCCTCAGAACACACAATATAACCCCTTTTCTTAATGTTTAATAAAATCTAATGTTAGAATTTCCCTTGTTAATGAGATTATAACAAATTTTGCATAAGCCTCATCAACCTAATAGGATACTGACCATCTGACCACAGGGTCAGACTGGCAAGGGGGGTTGGGGTGCCCCCGGCCCCTGCTATGTCTGAAGGTCCTGGGCCTCACTATAAACCAAGATACACAAATAAAACACACAAAAATACAAATTAATACTAACTAATTATTGTTAATCGGCATCAATTTTACAAAGACAATGCAATAAATATGATTGTTTCTACAAATAAAAAATGAAATGTTTAGTAAAATATACAAAGACATTGTAAAGCAGCCTTATATTATCATTTATTAGTGGTAGAGTAAATTATCTTGAGTAAGAAACTAAAAAATTATTTAATAAAAAAAATATTAAATTTCGTATTTTTATTGAGTCATGCATATATATTTTATATAAGCCCAGGGCCTTGGAGAGGATAAAAATGTGCTTGTGCAAAACTATTTTTGGTCCCCTTCTCCTTATGATGATTTTTTAATTCATTCAGACATTCAGAACATAATAATAACTATAACAATAAACACTGGCTTATAGGAAGCCAGTGCTTTTTAACCAGAGAGGGTCAGAAGTATTTAATAAATTTCACTATAAAAATATATAGTGAAATACAATTGGAGTTCAACTTTAAATATGGTTAAATGGGTTAATCAAAAAAATTTCTTATTACTATATTTTTAAATCCTTGCATATGGATTTATTTTTTTTAAACAAGTCAAATGAACGGAGATGGATGGAGTACATGGTCAAATACACGGAAATTTGCATGCACATTATTAGAAATTTCCTATAACCTTTTAACAAAAAACTATGTGATTAAGGGTTTAACTTATTTTTGCTGAATTTTTTGCTACCATTTGTCTTCAATCCCCCCCCAGCCCCTCAGTGCCAGTCCAACCCTGTCTGACTAGGATCATATAATACTTTTTTAAATCAACTTCTTGCAATGATAAAAAGACATTTGTTCTCCAGTAAGTTTTTCTTGAGAAAAAATTTCGATGCCTACCTAAAATACCTAGAAAACTATAAAGGCCTTTCTTTTTTTCCTTATTTTACCAGGAATTAAAAGACATCAGCAAAGAAGTACGTGTTTTAAGTGAGATCATAGCATGATCTAAACTACCTAATGGAGAGCAAAGAGAAACTGGACATAAACTAGAGTCAGAAAACAAACACAAACCTCAGAATAAAACTAAGTGATTAGAGCTGTCTGAAAAGCAAGCCAACTATGTGATTAAAAGATTGAGAAGGACAAACATTTTAAGCATAAAAGCCAGTGTTACTGAGCCCAGCCATTCAGTGCAATGAGCACTTAAGTCACTAATAACAACAATATCAGCTCTCATTAAAAAGAAAGGAATTGCTCAATTTGATTAAAAAATGAAATTGAAGAGTGCAGTCTTGGGAAGGAGGAGAATAATAAAGAACAAAAAGAAAAGTAATGGAGCATAAATGTTTTAAGCAAAAGCACATAAAAGAATAGTGAGAGGATTCAAACCTGATGTCATGACAGGTAAATCAATTTAGTTTTCAAATATCTACATATGATAATTTTTTAAAATTAAGTTAAATAATGTTCAAATAAGGTTCAAGTAAACTATAAATATTTACATAAAATTTTTACTTTACTATGGTAAACACCCAGGTAACTGATTGTAAGAAAAGAAAACGAATTAACCATAAAACCCAAAAAAGAATTCAAATTTTTAGGAGTGATTTAGAAAAAAAAATTTATCCGTCTTTGTTACAGGAAAAAAGGATTCAAAAAAACATAAATAAACTCCCATATGTACTTAATCTAATTAACAAAGAAATTTGAAAATAACATATTTAAATATAATGATACATATTTAAATATCATTAACAAATATATATGTATATATATATATATATATATATATATATATATATATATATATATATATATATATATATATATATATATATATATATATATATATATATATATATATATATATATTAACGCTGGGCATCGCTACCAAATATCTAAAAGCAATACTGCTACCTTCCACATCTTTGACAGCTAGAAATTACTATTGCTCTTTGGCTACTTTATCAATCTTTAAAATTAGTAGCGCTAGTCCGCAACTAGTCCACTATTAAAATGATTTTTTATTTTCATTTATTTAAAAAGCAAAAGAAAAAAACTTTAAGTTTTTGATATCCATATGAGATAATATAAAGTGACAGGTTTTTTTAGTTTCACATTCTTTTTAGTGTTTTACACTAAATTAACTTAGTGATGGTAATTTTTTATGAGTGAATTGAAACTTATATCGATGTTGCCATCATTCGTCTGGTGAGTTTTGTTGGATTCTGCCACAAAATCTAATTTTTGATGTTGTGCAAATAATCATGAATCTTTTTACTCCAACCATTGCATCGTTCACTATGCTCTATTCAGATGTAGCAGATAACTGGGAGTTTATGTGGATCTGCAAATTGATGGAAATACCATTCAAATGTAAACATTATAGAAAATTTAGATACATTATATTTATATACAACAAAAAAATGTAGAAAATTATGTTCTTTAACTGATAGGTATTTTAACACATCATAGCAGGAGTTCAAATTTGTGATCCCTGGTGTCGCCAACCTCAGGGCTGCCTTGATGTCATTTGCCATCGCAATCTTCCTATTATAGACATTCCATATCCCATGAGCCTTTGCATCTAACTTAAAAGACAATGGGTTAACTTAAAGCCTAGGGTTCAAATTTGAACTTGATACAATCTAGGTATTCCTACTAAACCAGTAATGTCATCGTTAGAGCTGCACAACAACGGTCCTTTGATTGAATGATATCATCATTGCAATTTTCCAGAAATTCCTCCAAAAAGAATGGTATCAAGTTGACCAGCTTAGGACCCACTTTCTCTGTTTTTCTCTATTTTTCTTATTCTACTAAACTAAACTGGTAAAGGTACAAACATAATTTGAGCAATTGTCTGTGGTTGTTGCATCAACCTGAGGATTAATAAAAGCTATGTAAAATACCAAACTTCAGCTGACTACAACACTTTTAAATCTGCAAAATATATTCTGGAACTAGAAACAGTTATCTGTTGACAGTTTTTGAAATGAATTGCTTCTACACACTATGTTTTTGAAATAAATTGCTTCTACACTCTCTCCCATTTATACTGAACTAACTATATATTCAATAAAAACTACAACCAAAAGAACTTTACTTTTGAACAAAAATACATTAAAAAATTGAAAACAAAAAGTAACGAGAATAAGCATTACAAGAAGAAATTTAAAATGTAATAAACATTAAATAAATAGGGTTGTTTATAATTTGCTGACTTTTCTAACATCTGATTGATTATTTCAATCAGATGTTAAAAAAGTTTAAATAAAAATAATATAAATAATACATAAATAATAACAAACAATACATAAAGCTAGTTGCAGATATTTTATGTAAAGCACTAATGCCACTTCTTCAAAGTTTTTAAATCAAACTGCACACATCTGAAATTATTTTGATATCACATGAAAATTTTTTTGATATCACATGAAAAAGTTTTTATTAGTAAATGAAAAAGTCTTAAATAATTTAAATGACTTCAAATTTTAAATTTAAATGGTAGCAGAGTGGCGCTTTGAATTTCTTTTTAGTAGCGAACTCACCCCACTAACATATTTTTTTAATGCTAGTTTTGCAACTCTGCTACAAAATAGAGTCCGCATGTAGTGGAGTTTTGGAGTGGAGGATCAAGTTGCACCATATATGTGTGTGTGTATATATATATATATATATATATATATATATATATATATATATATATATATATATATATATATATATATATATATATATATATATTAGGGTGGTGCTAAAAACAACTTATTTTAAAAATGTCAGCTGACAACCCCTAAATGTGTTTTATATAATAAAATAATACTGGATTTAAAAAATTTTTGAATAAAAAATATTTTTACGGGTGCCACAAGGCCCTTATACATCAAATAGGTTCCTAATATTATAAAAAAAAAGTTTTTCAAAAGTATATCATGTTGGGGCTCAAATAAAGCAAAATTATGTAAAAATTTCAAAAATAATCATTGTTTTATAAAAAGCAGAGATAAAAAAATTATAATTAAAAAAATTGTGTTAAATTCCCTTTTTTTTGTTATAAATTAAAAAATGTCATTTTCTATTTACTAAAATCTAAAATAATAATATATTTATAAAATGATTCATATTTTTGAAATTTTTATATATTTTTGCATCATTTGAGACCCAACATGACATACCTTTGAAAAACTTTTTTTTTTATAATATTAGGAACCTGTTTGATGTATAAGGGCTTTGTGGCACCCGTAAAAATATTTTTTATTCAAAAATTTTTTAAATCCAGTATTATTTTATTATATAAAACACATTTAGGGGTTGTCAGCTGACATTTTAAAAATAAATTGTTTTTACCACCACCCTAATATATATATATATATATATATATATATATATATATATATATATATATATATATATATATATATATATATATATATATATATATATATATATATATATATATATATATATATATATATATATATATATATATATATATATTAAAAAGTATATCTAATTAAATAAAACCAACCTAAATAAAAGTATAAAACAAGCAATTTATTATATTTAGAAAAACTAGTAAGTTTTAGCATTGAGTGCATAATAATTGCATTATTACAACCAAAAATTGATAAATAATTTATAAACAAACAAAATAAATAAATAAATCATCATAAAATAGTATTTTACAAATCAAGAAAAATATATCAAACTACTAAAATAATTTTATATTTGAGTAAAATCATAAATATAGTATAAATGATTAAATTTGCTGTTATAAAAACGAGAAACAATACAAACAATACTGTGAATATATAAGCCAATTTTAGATACTCAGCTTAATTATAATATCAAAGATTTTTTTCATTGGTATTGTTCATTAACTACAAACATAAATTTTTGAAAATAAGAAACCACAACTCAAAAAAATATATATATATAATAATAAGTGGACATTTTAACAACATTTTATAACATATAGTTACAATTAATTTCGACACCTGTTTTAAACTTTTTTTTTAAACTGCTATAAATTTATTATGCAGTTATTAAGCTGATATCTTTTAGGATAAAATCTTTCTTTGAACCTTAAATTATTTTGCTTTCAATTATTTGCCACCTGCATAATCTTTTCCCACTTTTGTCAAGAATTAAACCTGATACCTTTGACATCACTTTGATTAAGAATTAAACCACATGCCAAAACTTACCAACTAATCATAAAATTACTGAGCCTTGAGTATATATTGGAGAGACTTGCACAATTGTCAGCAATTAGATTTTCAACTGAGCGACTGTGTCTTTCAACCAAGTTACTATGTGTACAACTTGATTGTATGAATAATATATAAACCTATTTATTTATTACAGCTACATCTGCTATATAATATTCTGTGAATTTATATTTTTTACTGTATTGTTTAATCATTTTTAACAAATTTTTATCAAGTTTATTTTTAAATTTAAAAATACTCTCGCAATGATTTCTTTAGGTAGCTGGTTCCAATATAGAAGAATTCTAATAAAGAAGAAAAATTTTCATTTGCTAATATTGATTTTGTTTTGCTTAATGGAGTGTTGGTTAATTCTAATTACTCTTATATTATTTACAGATTTTATTTATACTAATACTGCTAACGCTTGTGAAATGCAATAAATCAAAATATAATTATTGAAAATATAATGAAAATAAAAAACCTGCTTTAAAAATTTCATAAAAAATTATGATTAGTAATTTAAAAAGAAAATTATTATTCTAAAGTTCAAATAAATGATTAAAAAAAAACACCTGTAAAATAGGTTTAACTTTATTGTTTTCTTTTTTAATGTCAATCCGAAACAAATCTTCTTCAGGTTTATAAAGATAAGGATTATTATGGAAACCTGCAACCAACCATTTAAATTGAATTGGCATTAAAATCTTTATTCTCATTTCATCATTTTCATTAATTTGGTAAGCCAATTTAAAACTACCATTAAAAAATGAATCTGTACCACTACATTTTGTTAACAAACATAACAATACCAAAATGTATAACATTTTTAACATGCTTTTGTTTCTAAAATTAAAACTATATATATATATATATATATATATATATATATATATATATATATATATATATATATATATATATATATACATATATCAGGCCTTGTTAAGAAGCGTTACGCAGCCCGCATTTTGCTTGCGAAAAGGCAATTTGTCTACGCGTTTAGCAGTTTTGCGCTACGCAAAAACTTATATCTTTTAAAATATTTAAATTATCTTTTGATTGTCGTTTGCGTGACGTTTATTCAGAAGAAATAAAGTCGTAATTAAATTTAACCGCAATTGTAAGCTAATAGATTTTTTGTTGAAGAAACAGTTTGTTTCATAATTTTTTTTTGTCGTTGTTAAAAATTAGTTGAAAAAAATAAAGTGTTTTAAGTTTTATCTTAAGGAATTAAATATATCAATTCCTTTTAAATTTAAAAATTATTTTTGTCCTAATAGTTTAAAAAGTGCACGATTTATTTTGATGTAAATATTTTATCAATAAGATATTTTGTTTATTGTTAATTCAATAACGTAAAGTTTTAATGACGTTCGTTTAATTTATGAAAATAAATTATGATCACGAATATGTTATCGGTAACTAATAAATAACAAAAAAAAAACTCTTTATTGCTTAAAAACATTATTAAAAAGAGTTCACAAATTAAATAAGAAAAAATTTATTAACAGTTAATAAAATAACCAAAAACCAACTGTAAAATCATAAGAAAATAAACAAACATTATTTTACGTTTCATGAAAAAAATATTTTTTTTCATGAAACGTTAATAAAATAACTTTAATTACAATGCAGTACTTGAAAAGACGCTAGTGACGCAATATAACTTCTAACAATTCAAAATATATTTGCTGAGTTGAGTTGCGTTAGTTAGAAATGCGTTACGCAATTTTGCTACTCAGCGAAATCTCGTAACAAGGCCTGATATATATATATATATATATATATATATATATATATATATATATATATATATATATATATATATATATATATATATATATATATATATATATATATACATATATAGTATATATGTTACTGTTACTGCAATACCGGGAATTAGCTAAATGCTAATGTTTATAATATGATTTAATATTGCAACTCTAAGCTTCATGTGTTACCGCAATCATCAGGCAAGTAGTAAAAGTTTAATTTTACTAATTTTGCACAAAAATTTTAATTTTACTTTTGGTAGCAAAATTAAACTTTCACTACTTGCCTAATGATTGTGGTAACACATAAAACTCAAAGTTGCAATATTAAATCATATTATAAACATTAGCATTTAGCTAATTCCTGGTACTGCGGTTTACAGTAAAATGTAAAAATATTCTAATAAATAAGACAATATTTTAAAAAATCATTTATTTTATAAAATACATGTTTCGACTATATCATAGCATCATCAGTTAAAATATATTTAAATACTTAAATCAAATTAGTGAAATTAAGTTGAACTAATAGAGACCTTATAATAAAAAAAACAATACAAATGCAATAAAAAAAAGTAAAAAAGCCAAAATCTTTTTCGAATCAATTCATGGAATCGATCAGTAAAAGGTTACATAATTTATTCATGATCTTGAGAAACCTGTTAAATCCATTAACAAAAAACACAAACAGACCCAACTTCCTATTTATGACGACCAGACCCAACTTTTGTCAATGACTGGCCATTCCTTCTAACTGCTAATGTAAAATCAACCATCCTTGACCCCTACCCTCAAACTCAGGTTAATTCTCCATCTAATTCAACTAACAAAATTGAGTCAAATTCGATATCAAAGGACTCAATTACTGATGCACACTTATTTGTTGATCATGCTAATAACTGGGGTAACGATTTTCACTTAACTGGTCATCCTTTATCTTATGAGACCTCTCAACCAATATTGGACCCTGTTGATTTCCAAACTCATCTGAAGAAAAAATGAAATCAAAAATTTATGTATGTTAAAACCACTTTATTCGTATGATTGCTCTAAAACTACTTCTATATTTGTTTCTCGTTTATCGCCAACTGCCTCTGCTGAAGAATTAGCTGAATTTGTCAACATAAATTTGTTAACATTTAAAACTAAAGCCACTTGCTTAAAAATTGTTACAAGTAAATATCACTCTTCCTTTAAAGTATCTGTCTCTGCTGGAGATGCTGTCAGGCTCTACGACAGTAGCAAATGGCCAGAAAATGTGCTTGTGCGTCGTTTCTTTGAAAATGGCAGTAAGAATTTGCAGCTTTAACTGTCGTGGTGTATAAAGTGAATTAGTACTTTTGTCTGCATCATATGATATCATCTGTCTCCAAGAGATTTGGTTACTCAACACTGAACTTAGTTTCTTGAACAACATTGTACCTGGTTATTTTGGCTTTGGAGTGTCTCCAACTGATTCTTCAGCAGGTTTTGTTCGTGGCAGACCATTTGATGGTGTTGCTATCCTGTGTCGTGATTCTGTCTTCTGTAGAACTCGAGCTGTTACTACTGATAATTCATGGTCTGTTGCTATCCAACTTGTAAATAACATTTCTGATAAGTTCACAATTATCAATGTCTACATGCCTCGTGATTTATATGAGAATGTTGATAAGTATCTTGAATGCCTTGGTAGTCTCTCAGCTCTTATTTCAGATTTAAATGGTAAATTTGTTATTACTGGTGACTTTAATTGTGATCCAAGATTTCGGTCTCCATGTAGTAGTCTCCTAGTTGATTTTTGTACTGATGAACATCTTGTTATAGCTGATATCTGTCTTTCACATGATTCCTTTATCTTTGTTAGTGAAGCATGGGGCACCTCTTCTTGGATTGATCACTGCGTGGTCTCCCAAAGTTCTCTATGCAATGTTAATAACTTCGAAATAATTCAGTCAACTAGTTCATCTGATAATTTCCCTCTAGCGTTTGATATCTCGTTTAAAATTGATATATCTTCTTCCTCTACTGCTTACCCTACTTCGACAAGATCCCCTAAAATAAATTTTAATGCTTCGTCGACCTTTATGATAAAGGAGTATAGTTCCTTAGTGTCTTCAATTAACATGGGTCAGTTTGAAGTAATTAACTGTAGTAATGTACACTGTAACTCACATGAGCATGTTAAGCAGATTAACCACCTGTACAATATTCTGAATGAATGTCTTACTCAATCTTTATCTCAGTGTCTTAATTATTCTAAATCAAGTTTAAATAGAAAACAACCTATGACAGGTTGGACAGATTATGTTAAAGATGCTCATAAGGCTGCTAAAGATACGTTCTGCTTATGGCGTAGCTATAATAAACCAAAATTTGGCCCAATCTTTAATCTTTTTAAAAATTCAAGAGCCTTATATAAATATGCCATTCGTTTCAGCAAAAAAAAAAAGAAGATACTATAAAAGCCGAAAAGCTGGCGAACAGTTTAACAAATAAGAACTATACCAGTTTCTGGTCTATTGTGACTTCTATTCGCAGCGATAAATGTAGTCTTCCACCTTCTATTGACTCTGCCTCAGGTCCTGATAATGTATGCCACATGTGGTATAATAACTATTCCACCCTGTTCAACTCAGTCAAGCCAACATGCAATATAAATGACAACTTTATAGTTAAACACTGTAACTTTCTTAAAGATGATGCCTATCTTGTCACTTCTGATAAAGTCCAATCTATCATAAATCGTATGTCCTGTGGAAAAGCAGCTGACCATTTTGGACTTCAGTTGGAGCATTATCTCTATGCTAGCCCAAATTACTTTAATATTTTATCTTTGTGTTTTTCCTCCATGCTTTGCCATGGATACATGCCTATTGGTGCTTCACACTCTGTTATTTCTCCTGTGGTTAAAAATAAGAATGGTGACATCTCCGATTCTGCTAATTATTGTTCAATTGCTTTGGTAACAATTTTCTCCAAAATTTTAGAACATATTTTTGTCTCACGCATTAATGAAAGTTTCACTGGGACTCCCAACCAATTCGGATTTAAGAAAAACCATAGCACTTTTATGCCAGCTCTTATTTTAAACCTATCTTATTTTAAGCTCTTATTTTACCTATCACATGGCTCAAATATGGCTCAAGCTTGGCAGATAAAGCAGGTCTAATTACATTTACAATATGCTTTTAGACTTTGTCTGAGAGTAGGAGGGTTGTTATTCATCGATATAGGAATACCAACATTATTGCAATTTTTTTTTGCAGAAATAAATGAGTTTTGTTGTCAAACAAAAATTGTGGATTTTAAGTCCAGAATTTAAATCCATAAGCCACTGCAAGCTTTAGGCTGTTACAGAAGAGAGATCCAATTAAAAATTGACTGCTTGTTCTAAGCAATCAAAAAGTAAAACTTTTTTGTCACGACAAGAATATAAAGTTGAGTCGACAGCAAATAGAGCCACTTTAGATGTAATATTTTCACAAAGATCAATATTGTAGATAAGAAATAATACAGAAGCAAAGATAGAAACTTGTGGTACCCTTAAGCTACTTGAAATAAAGAACAGTGTAGGCCTTCAAGAATAACTTTAATACTGCAGTTAGAAAGAAATAATTTAATAATCTCAAAACCTTTATATAAAGAAACTAATAAAATAGTGAATACTAATCATAGGATAATTTCAGAAGTCAAAGTGTTTTCTAGAGTTTTTAAAAATCGGAACCACTTATTTAGCACTTTTTAAAAGTTTAGCAAAAATTAAAGAGAGCTCTGGAAAACACTTTTTTAAGACTATGATGGAAATCTTGTTAGAAGCACAAACTGTAGAAGTGTTTAATTGAGAATTAATTTTAACATTGGAAGGCAGTGATTTGGATTTTTAACAATGGGTTAATCTGTTTAACTGGCAGGAAGAGTATGGCCCCCTTTTTGCATTGGCTTCTTGGAATAATAAAAGGACATTTGTTCTTAAGAGAGATGTTCTTGTAAAAAAGATGAAAAAAATGATTAATGTTTATTAAAGCAACTGCACAAGATGGTGAAAAATGTGGAGTAGAATGATGCTAGACTTAAAGTTGAAGAGAAGGAATAAAAGCTTCCAAACTTTTAATCCAGAAAGAATAAAAGCTTCCAAGATGCACTTTATGCATACATATTATAAATATAAATATATGTTTTTGCTATTTATTTAGATGCTGGCATACAATATCCTTTCATTTTATATAAACTTTAGTGTTTATATGGTGTAGCATTTGCCAAAAGAGTAGATAATCAAATGATGGTGATGAAGATTGTGATGGTCATGTTAATCATAATGTTTATATATGCATATTATTATATACTTTAGGATGTATAAATGTTTATGCAGCCCCGGTCACAAACCTGGCCTTGTCAAATATCAACCGCAGTTGCTTACACCATATATATATATACATATTTACATTATATCTATATACATATATATACATATATATGTATATATATATATATATGAAGACCTCAGTGGAAAAACCGGCGTTGTCACATTTAAAAAGTATTGAGAAAGTATTTGTTGATCATTAATAAATGTCTTTATTTAAAGCAAAGAAAAAAAAATTTTTGTATAAAAATTTACAAAATGTTTTGTTTTGAATAAATTTTAAATAAAATAATTATAATATAAACTTTTTTAAATTGCTTAGTTTCATTTGCTTTAAATAAAGACTTTTATTAATGATCAATAAATACTTTCTCAATACTTTTTAAATGTGACGTCGCCGGTTTTTCCACTGAGGTCTTCATATATATATATATATATATATATATATATATATATATATATATATATATATATATATATATATATATATATATATATATATATATATATATATATATATATATATATATATATATATATATATAAATATATAAATATATATATATATATATATATATATATATATATATATATATATATATATATATATATATATATACATATATATATATATATAGAACCCTTAGATGTTGTCCGAAAGTTTTTTCCATATTTTGTTGACAAAAAGTAAAAATTAAAATGCAAGACCGGAATTTTTTTTTTTTAATAATGATAGACTGCCTGCCCCAACCAAACCCTCAGTCGATGTAGCAGCGTCCCTTGCGAGTCACGCTATTTGTCAGTCGATGTAGCAGCACTCCCTTGCGAGTCAGGCTATAAGATAGTCGATGTAGCAACACTCCGCGCATGATTTACAGTAAAAAAAATAAAAATAAAAACATTTTATTAAAAAAAATAAAAATAAAAACATTTTATTAAAAAAAATTAAAATAAAAACATTGTTTATAATGTTAAAAACATTCAAAATGTTTTAAAAACATTCAGAATGTTTTTAAAAACATTCTGGTCAATTAAATTTGCGTTTTTGTGGTTTTTTTAAAAAACGAATAATTTGTAATTAAATTAATGGTTTTTACTTTCGTCCAACACGGTTGGACGAAAGTTAAAAGTAATTAAAAGTGACGTATATGTTGGCGTAAGAATCACTTTTTTCCTTCCGCTCTTCCCAAAGCCAACAAACTATAGATCTATAAATATATATATATATATATATATATATATATATATATATATATATATATATATATATATATATATATATATATATGGGCATTTCCAAAAAACCACGCACAAAAACTTGTATATATTTTGTCTATTATTTTCATAATAATAAAACTGGCGATCTTCAATTTGCTCTCATTTAATTCTAACCTATATAAATATTTTGTAAACAAAAAATGGTATATATGAGTAATGTTAACAAAGAATAATTTAAGTTTGAAACAGAATCACGCACTGAATAGAAAAACTCAAATTTTAGTTACTATATAAATAAACTTTAATTCCTCAAAGAATATAAGTTCCTGCGTTATATATATTTTTTAAAATGATGTTTAAACATTAGTAAAGCTTTCCAGAAAGTTACAGGATTGCACTATGTATCATAGAGTCACAGCAATTATTTAAATGCAGTTCACGGAAGTTGCATATTTGCCAATTTCATGTAGATATTTTTAAGAAAATAAATTGCTTGTGGGTATTTTAAGTGAAATATTATACTTCTACAACTCATATTTAGTATATTTTCAATGAGAAATGGCAGTTATCAACTATTTTTAGCAAAAGTATAGCTAAAGTATAGTTTTGAAAGTTTATTTTCAAACAGTAGCGATATTATTTTGAAAAAAAATAAAATGATAAAATATATATATTTAATTTATTCAAGTAACCTAAAATATGATAAAAATATTTTTGTTAAAAATGTTTTTTAAGATAATCACAATAGTATGCATATTGCTTTAAGTCTCAGCTTTTAATTGCTAAAACACAGAAAAACAAAAAATCATGCACAAAAATGGAAATACCCATATATATACTATATATATATATACATATATATATATATATATATATATATATATATATATATATATATATATATATATATATATATATATATATATATATATATATATACACACACATATATATATATGTATATATATATATAAATATATACATACATATATATATATTTATATATATATATATATATATATATATATATACATATATACACATGCATATACACACATATTCATATATATACATATATATATTTATAAATATATACTATATATGCGGTAGTGGTGTAGTGGTAAAGCGCTCGCTTCATAAGCGAGAGGTTCCGAGTTCGATCCCCACCACGTCCCTGGTAGTACCGTGTTAGTATATATATGGGTATTTCCATTTTTGTGCGTGATTTTTTGTTTTTCTTTGTTTTAGCAATAAAAAGCTGAGACATATACAGTATATATTTAAGTAGCCTCCTCATCTGTAGTGGCTTTATTGGCCTTGAGGAGGTGAATAACAAAAATATATATATATATTTTTACTATATATATAGTATATATATATTTATATATATACTATATTTATATACACATTTTTGTTTTGTTTTTGTTAATTCACCTCCCCAAGGCCCAGAAAGCCATTACAGACGAGGAGGCTACTTAATTGTGATCATAACCCTCTCTCAAAGTTGATACATACATACATACTACATATACACACACACACACTCAAATTCACTTGGGCTAAATTGAAATATATATACTAAGAAAAACTTCATATCCACATTGATGAAAAGGATTTGTCCTCTACTAACAAATAATGTATCAAAAAATTATTTCTCTTTGAAATTTCTTTCACAAGTGGCCTCTTGTGAGCTGGGCTGACTCACTGCGCCAAAATCCTTGGTAAATCACTGTTTCAAATATGCAGTTATAAAACAGAATCATATTTTGACATTTTTTAAAAAAAAAAGCCATTAGATGTAAAAAAATAGACAAGCAAATTAATCATTTTAACACATTTCTTTTTATGACTTATGCATTTAAATCAAATTTTGTTAAATTAGATAAAATTAGTTAAATCTTTATAAATTCTACTTTTTAAATTATACAATTATTTTTTGCTTTTCTGTGATCTTTGGAGTGTTTTTTCCTTGATAGAAACTTGAAGGGGGTTGTTTTATTATTTTTTTTATAGTTCACTTATTGTTATAGTTTTTTAGGACAAATTTTTTTTCAGAACACTTATGTTTAGAATTTCCAGAAAAGGATCATTTTCACAAGTAAAATTGAGATTTGAATTTGGTGATTTCAATACAAGACAGGGTCCCAATTACTCTATGTATTTCATCACATGAACTATTGAACTTTTGTCTTTTATTCCAAACACACAAATTACTTTTAATGACTGAGTCTTGTTTTCCAACCTGCTGGAAAATGGCATCTGTTGCTTTTTCAAAAACTTTCGTAAATATTCTGACTTCTCCAATTATCGTCCAATCAGTCTTCTTTCTGTTAACAAGGTTTTTGAGTCTTTGATAAACAATTTCCTACATCCCATCTTGAGTCAAATAACTTACTGTCAGACAATCAATACGGTTTTTGATTGTCTGACAGTAAGTTAACTGCTGTGACTGAAAGATTTTATCATGCATTAAATGGAGGTGGAGAGGCTAGGGCTATTACTATCGAAATATCTGAGGCTTTCAACAAAGTTTGGCATGTTGGTCTTCTCCATAAGCTTGTTTCATATGGTGTATCTGGGAAAGTTTTTGAGATTATAATATTTTTTCTTTCTAACTGCTTTGTTAAAGTCATTCTCGAAGGCCAACACTCTTCTTTATTTTCAGTAACTTCTGGAGTACTTCAAGGTTCTATCCTTGGTCCTGTTTTGTTTCTTATCTACATTAACCCTTTAACAGTTCCATGTTGTTTTTAAAATACGGTTGCTATTGTCCAGTTTTTTTTATTGAAGTGGTCTCTAAATGTCCCATTTTTTTAAAATCATCACATTTACCCACCAAAAAAGCAAAAAAAGTTTTTTACTATTTTTAACATTATTAAACACTACAAAATGTTATTATTTAAGTTTAAGAATATATAAATCATACTGCACAAACACAAAATTTTAAAAATGTATTCACTAATATTCACTTTTTGTATGATAATTGGAAAAGCATGGAGCTGCACAAAGTCCTACATCACATTCTACATAATCATATCATAAATCTTTTCAAATTTTGTGTTTGTAACATACCACACAACATCTTTGAGCATTAATCTTTTATTTTCATTTTCAATAATCATACATCAAATACATCTTTTCATTATTGATTAATCAATTGTATAATTTTCTATCTTTTTGTGAGTAAATATTTACTTTTCGATAATTATTATTGCACTGAAAGAACTTCCTTATTTGTCATATTTAAAATTAAAGTGAACACGTGTAAAAGTGAATAATTGAAACATAAGCTCTATAATTATGTAATAATACATTTTGTGACAAGTAGACGAATAATTACTGATGAACAAGAAGGAAATATAAGGAGATGCATAAAACTGTAATATTACGGCATGGACATTTGTGAACCACTTTTAGATTGCATAATATTACGGCATGGACATTTAGAAACCACTTTAGGTTTGTGTAATAATACGGCAGGAACTGTTAATAGGTTAATGATCTTCCCAACAACTTTATATCTAAAGTAGCTCTTTTTGCTGATGACTCAACTTTATACTCCTGTCTTGACAAAAAGCCTTCTCTTTTCGATAGCTTAGAACAGGCAGCCGATCTTGAATCTGATCTCACTTCTGTAACAGATTGGGCTCACAGTGGCTTGTAAATTTTAACTTTAACAAAACTCAGTTATTTACTACAAATAACTATCGCAGTACTGTCGACATTCCTATATTTATGAATGGCAACCCTCTCACTGAGTCCATTCTCTACCTTTACAAATCTCCTATTCATCCCTGTATGTAATTTTGTTGTCATATTTGGGCTGGTTCTTCTAATGATGTTCTTTCTCTTCTAGACAAGGTCCAAAAACATATTGTAAACATAGTTGGACCCGGTCTATCTGCTAAGCTTGAGCCTCTTTCCCATTGTGGTAAAATTGCATCTTTTTCTTTTTTGTACAAATACTATCGTGGCCACTGCTTAAAGGAACTTTTATCTTTAATTCCATCAACTAAAACGCATTCTCGCTTGACTCGTCATTAATCAAAGTCTTATTCTTATACTGTATCTGTTCCTACATGCTCCAAAAATTTTTATTCATCTAGCTTTTTTCCCCGCACTTCAACCGGGATTTTCAAATTTCCTGTTTTTTCTCTCTAATAAACTTATTGCAACCCTTATTGCCTCTACTTGGTCGACATCGTCTAACTACTAACTTTCTTTTGGTACTATCTTGGAGTTTTGTTTCTTCAAATATTCTCTTTCCTAAACAGGGATCTAAAACAAGTAAGGTATTTTAAAATTGAAAGTCTTGGTCAAATGACTAGAGGTGAGCAATTGACATTCTTTTCTTTTATTTAACCTTTTTTCTTTATGTAACTCACCTCCCCAAGGCCAAGAGGGCTACTACAGTTGAGAAGGCTACTCTATTGTGATTACAACCCTCTTTCAACTCTTAAACTCCAAAACACAAACCTATACAAAGAAGGCTGCTACGCAGAGAAATAAGTTGATTGTGGTACTAACAGGGGTGTAGTGGGGAACTTAAAACTTTTTGCTTATGAAGTGAGCACACTACCATTACACCACTACAGCATAAACCTACCATATTTGTGAAGTATGTAACAATACAAGTAAAAAAAACCCACTGAATGTATTACCATTTTATTTGCGACAGTAAAGGAGGCTATCTAATATATATATATATATATATATATATATATATATATATATATATATATATATATATATATATATATATATATATATATATATATATATATATATATATATATATATATATATATATATATATATATATATATATGTATATGTATATGTATATGTATATAAGTATTTTTACAATTATGTTGGAAAGCCACTGTAGTAAACGATAACTTTCATTTAGTCGACAAGATTATTTATTTACTACTCAAACTAAGACTCAAAACAAACAAAAAAGCACTTTTATACATTTTAAAACATTTTTTTACTCAAATAAAATAATACTAACTTATGCGATATTGTTATTCATTTCTGTAATTATTGTCAAAGCTGTTCTTTAATCTTATTCCTAAAATGTATTTAGCACAACAGATTGTTTTCATACTTTTATAACACTATCATATTTTAGAAAGCTGATTTTTATGTACTTTAAAGGTTTATGCAAAATGAGATTTCAAATGTAATAAAATGATCATCCGTAAATAATTAAACATAAAACCAAATATGCTGTTGTGCAGATACCAGATACGCAACATTTAATGGGTTTAACTCTTTTTAACAATTCTAAACTGATAAATTTAAAAAAACACCTGAAAAAAGTGAACAAAATAATACATACATTTTGATGTATACTTTTACATTATTAAGTTTGAACTCTATGCTAACACTAAGCAAACCCTAGTTTTTGGTTCTTTGGTCATTAATTAAACAAAAGAAATAAAAAATGTTGACATAGAGATTGAGGTAAATCAAAACAAATTTTATTCACTGGTTCTTCGCCTGACAGCATGCTTTAATTTTAACAAACACAAAAAAATATTTTGTAAAGAGTAGAAATTAGATTGTTAAAATACAATTACAAACATTACACGACAATGATATTTGCAAGCATAAAAATCAACTGTAAAAATAAATAACGAAAGTGAAATGAAACGTGTCGGCCGCAAAAAAGTCTGAATAAGTCTGAGCTAAGTGCGTATTCAACTAACTTTTTGACACCTTTCAAAATGTAATTTTTAATTTGAGAACATGTTATAATTAAGCAATCCTAATAAGTAATTGAGAAACGCATTATGTAATTTAGAAATCGTAATATAAAATCAAAAAAAGACAACACGAAGTATAAAAATCGTAATATGTAATTAAACAAAAATAATGTAATTAAGGGATCGTCCATAAAGTAAGCAAGCTCGGAGGGGAAGATAGGGTCTGCAGATGGCGTATATGAGATGGGAGGGCAGTGGGTTGATTATATATAAAAGAAGACTCTAAATTTAAAAAAGTCATAAAATGTAAGATAAATAAGTTAAAAGCGTAGGTACTTTTAGGGAGGCGGAGGGTACTCAAAAATACGTATTGCAAAATGCGGGTGGAAGAGGTGGTGGGGGGGGGGGGGGGTTGTGAATTCGACAAAAAAAAAAGCATACGTACTTAATGGACGACCCCTAAGAAATCATAATATCTGTAATTGAAAAACAAAACATGTAATTTAGAAACCATTAAATATAGTTAAGAAATACAACATGTTATGAAGAAATCATATTGTGTTGTTGAGAATACATAAATTGTAAAACGTAGTTGGACCTGCTCTTTCTGCTATTTAGCAGAAAGACTCGCTCTTTCTGTTAAATAGCAGAGAGGTCCAACTACGTTTACAACGTTACATACGTTTTTGAACCTTGTCTAGAAGAAAAAGAGCATCATTAAAAGATCCAGCTTAAATATAACAACAGTATTCCATACAGGGACGATTAAGAGATTTGTAGAGGTAGAGAATGGAATCAGGAGAAAGAAAATGGCGACGACGATAAAGAGAAGCATCCTTAGAAAATGTTACTTTAGCAATCGATTGTACATATGGTTTCCATAAAAAGCCAGTAGTAAACGATAATCCAAGAAGATGTAGAAAAAGGACTCAGTGAGAGGGTTGTCATTAATATAGTCAACAGTAAATAACTGAACTTTGTTAGAGTTAAAATTTACAAGCCACTGTGAGGCCCTATCTGTTTCAGAAGTAAGATCAAATCCAAGATCGGCTGCCTTTTCTAAGCAATCGAAGAAAGAAGACTTTTTCTCAAGATAGGAGTATAAAGTTGAGTCATCAGCAGAAAGATCTATTTTAGATATAAGGTTGTCAGGAAGATCATTAATGTAGATAAGAAACCAAACAAGACCAAGGATAGATCCTTGAGGCACCCCAGAAGTTACTGGACATAAAGAAGAGTGTTGGCTTTTAGAAAGAAATTTTTTGAAGTTAAAAAGAAACGATTTGATAATCTCAAAAACTTTTCCAGATACACGATATGAAAAAAACTTATGGAGAAGACCAAATGCCAAACTTTGCCGAAAGCCTCAGATATGTCAAGAGCAATAGCCCTAGCTTCTCCGCCTCTATCTAATGCACGATAAAATTTTTCAGTCACAGAAGTTAGCAAATCAGCCGAAGAGCGACGGGATCAAAAACCGAATTGATTGTCTGACAGTAAGTTATTTAACTCAAGATGGGATGTGAGAAATTTGTTGATCAAAGACTCAAAAACCTTGCTAATAATAGAAAGAAGACAGATCGGACAATAATTGGAGGGGTCAGAATGATTACAACAGGTGATGGTACAACAGGTGCCATTTTCCAGCAAGCAGGAAAATAAGACTCAGTCAAGCGCTTATTAAATAGTTTATTGAGAATTGATCACAAAAGTTCTGGAGAAAAATTTTGTAAGACTATGACAGAAATTTTGTTTGGACCACAAGCCGTAGAACAGTTTAATCAAGACTTTAGCAACGGAAGCTGAAGTGGTTTGAATCTCTAACAATGGGTTAATCTGTTTAATAGGAATAGAAGGTAGAGCATGGCAATAAGAATCAAGAATCGGATTAGAAGAATAGTATTTGTGCAAATAGTTCTAACTTGTCCTTGGGAGAGGTAATAAGATCAGTCCCATGAAGAGAGAAAGAATTTTTTTTTTCCTAATTTATTTCGTCATTTTCATGATAAGTTATTTACAAAATATTTTGAGTTAAGATATGACCGGAACAGGCAGAAGACAAAAGTCTTATCATCTAGCCCCGTTGTATCGTTTACACTATCATAAATCTATCATAAAACTTTACAATATCAGTAAAATAGTATAAATACTTTTAAATAAACATTTTACATTTTTTTATACATAAAAAAAAATATTTTTACACACATAAAAAAATATATTTATGAAAAAAAAGGAAGTAAATACAAATTTAGATAAATAAGCAAAAAAAAATATGTTTTGCTTTTTAGCAAACGAAAGAAAAGTTAAGAATTAAAAAAAGAAGATATTAAAAATAAAATAGAATTTGAGATATGTCATTATTAAGTAATTGTTTTTTTTAAATAACTTTGAAAGTTTGAAGTGAAATTATAGTTTTACTTTCAATTGGAAGAAATGAGTTCCACAAATGTGGCCCTCGGTATGTTATTGTGAAATTAGATTGTTTTAATAAGGTTTTTGGTACCTGATAGTTATACAATGAATGCTTATTTTGATATTTATGATATATAATAACAAAAAGGTCGTCAAAAATATTTGGCAGCATATGATATTTAAATCTAAACATGAATAAAAGAATACTGTAAATATTTAATTGATAAATATTAGGCACTCCAAGCTTTCTAAGCAGTGGATTGGCACTGGTGTATTTATTAGCATTTAATATAAGGCGGCTTGCTTGTTTTTGTTTATTTAAGATACGCGTTAATTTTGATGGATAAGTGCTGGCCCACGCAATATTACAATAACTGATATAGCTATGGATAAATGAAAAGTAGATAAGTTTTAAGCAATTTTTATCCAACATATGTCTTGTCTTGTTCATAATTTCAATACTCTTTGAAACTTTATTTTCTATTAAATTAATGCGGTCTTTCCAACTTATTTGTTCGTCAAGTAAAACGCCTAAGAATATAATGCAGAATGTCCATTGTAAATTAGTTTTTTCTATTGAAATATTTGGGTATTTTAGGGACAAAGTTTCAGATTTGGAGGATTTAGAAAAAAGAACATATTTGCTTTTAGTTTTATTTAGAGATAGTTTATTGGCTTTCAACCATTCATTGAGGTTGTTAAGCTCACGATTCATAGTGATAAAGATTGGCTCTATGTTTGAGTGGGTATAAAAAACCTTAGTGTCGTCAGCAAAAAGATTGAAGTTTAATACACTAGAAGATAAGTAAATATCGTTTATTTAGATAGTAAATAATAAAGGCCCTAGAATAGATCTCTGCGAAACTCCGCAAGAAATATTTAGTTTAATACAAGTTTTGTCACATTGTTTGTGATTATTAAGATAGGAAAAAAACCATTTATAATTATTATTTTTGACTCCATAGTTTCTAAGTTTGTAAAGAAGGATATTATGGTCCACAGTATCGAAGGTCTTTGAGAGGTCAATAAAAACCCCAAGAGTATATTGGCTGTTTTCAAATCCGTTTAAAATTTCTTTAACCAATTTAATTACTGCATGTTCTGTCAAGTGCCCTTTTCTAAATCCGAACTGATTATTATTAAGCAATTTAGGTTTTATAAAATAACTGTATAGCCTATTATGCATTATTCTCTCTAGAATTTTAGAAAAACATGGAAGTATTGAGATAGGTCTGTAATTAGATAATTTAGAAATATCACCGTCTTTAAAAATTGAAACTACTCTTGCTAGTTTTAAAAGGTCAGAAAAAATTCCATTATTAAATGAAAGGTTAAAAGTAATTAGTAAGAGGTTTTCAATAATATCGAAAACGTCTTTAACAACCCTAGGGCTTATGTCATCAAGACCTGACCTTTTGTTTGGTTTTAACATATTAAAAGCAAACCGAAGTTCATCAGGAGATACTTCAAGCTCATCCATCACACTGCCCTCTTCTTTCATATATGATTTAAAAAAATTATTAAAATAATTATTAAAACTCTCTGCAATAACTTTTCGCTCATTAATTACTGTTCTTTCATCTTCAGTGTATACATATTTTGGTAAAGTATTACCATGATCTTGTTTATTTTTTCCTATCACTTCCTTTATAATATCCCAAGTTTTTTTGTTATTACCAGTATTATTCTGTAGTGAATTTGAGAAATAATTTTTAAACTTTCATTAATGCTTACAATAAACGCTTTATTGTAAGCATTAATGAACTCATTGTAAAAAAAATCATAAGCTATATTAGCATCTTTGCATATATTGAGTTGTTTCCAGTTTATTTTGAGTAAATAATTTCTAAACGCCTCTATATTAATTTCATTAATCTGCCTTTTTACTTCCCTTTGTACTTTGCTTTTTTTTCCTTTTTAAAAAAAATCCGAAATGAAAAAGATTGGAAAGTGGTCGCTTATATCGCTTTTTATGATTCCGCTTTGAATGTTGCATGTTGTAAAGTTGTTAGTAAAAATATTACCAATGAGAGATTCGGTTTGAAGAGTTACGCGAATAGGTTTGTTAATTAAGGAAATAATGTTGTACTGAAATAGAGTGTTTGAGAAACGTTTTACATCGCTACCAGTTTTAACATTAAGAAGATTTAGGTTATAGTCTCCCGTGATGCAAATTTGTTTGTGTTTTACTTTTTTTAAGTAGCATTTTAAGTGTTTTAAAAAAGATTTCTTATTTCCGCATGGCGGTCTATGCACAGCAGTTATTAAAATGTTTTTTTATTATTGTGGTTTAATAATTCGATAGTTAGAAATTCAAAGTCCGCGTTTTGAATACTTAAAATTTCTATTTTCTGAAAATGGATTGAGTCATCAACAAAAATGCATACGCCACCACCTCAAGTTTGGTGGATTGCCTTATAACCTGGAATTTGAAAACTATTTTTTTCATTTCTGCACCATGTTTCTATTAAGTATATTACCGTAAACTCAGAGTTTATATTTTTGAGCATTGATTTAAAACTTTCAAAGTTTTTATTCATACCACGAATGTTTTTTATTCGTACTTTGAATGTTCATACTACCCTAACGGAATGTTAGACCAACCTTTTGTTAACAACGCTGTTGAAGATTATCCAAAAGTTTCTAGAGCCTAACTTTTGTGATAAGATACGAGATTTAGTGAACTGAGAATAATGGAGCACCTGACAGCACCTTTTTACATCGACTTCTTGCAATAATAAATAAATAAATAAATATATATATATATATATATATATATATATATATATATATATATATATATATATATATATATATATATATATTTAATATATATTTACCGTTTATATAATAAGAAATATAATTACAAAGAAACGTTTACGTGTTTACATACATACATTACATACTGATTTATAAAAAACAGGCAGGGGCTCATAGAAGATACGGATGACTAAAGTCACCACAATTTTTGTATAGAGCCCCATTTTTATAGGCTTTACAAGTTAAAATAAAATAAAATAGTTAAAAAAAACTTTGTACATTTTCAATAAAAAGGTTAAAGCTTGCATAAATATTTATATTAAATCAAGAAAATAAATAGTATCGATATAGTTTTAGCAATAATCATTTAAATATACTGGCAACTCTGTTAAATATCATAATAAGAGCCAATTAAACAAGTAAAAAACTAAGAATAATGAAATTCGATTTTCACTTCGAAAAATCAAGAAAACTATTTATCTGGTTCAAAGATTTCATTTTTTATTACAAACTTAAAGGAATTTAACGATTCTACCGTATTTAAATTTTTTGTTTTTTAAAAAGTGTTCCATAGTTTTGGTCCGCGGTATGATATTCCATATTCAGAATACTTACTACTAATTCTTGGCAATTTATAAGTATTCCATTGGTTTATTCTAAGAGAATACTTTTCGTTTACATTTTTTGTAAATTTATCATCAAAATTTTTTGGAATCAAGCTGTTGTTACATTTATACATAAAAATTTGGTGTAAGTAAATATTGATTTCATATATATTCATCATTTGCATTTCTTCCATTAATGATTTTGCATGTTCAAATTTTTTTTTCTTATACATATGTCTGCATGCATATTTTTGTAGAAAAAATATTTTTTTAAGTTTTTTTGGTTGAGTACTAGCCCATGTAATATTGGAAGACTATCCCATGTAATATTGGAATATGAGACAATATATTAGGCCAAAATATACTAGTTTTAGACTATTTAATGTTTTATATGGTCAAATTCGGTACATCAAACCAATTGTTTTACTAATTTTTTATTGAATATAATTTATATGGGGAAGTCATTATAAATTTTCATCTATAAGAATTCTTAAGAATTTTATTGAACCATTTTTACTAATTAATGTATCATTTTAAATCAAATCGGGTAATTTTAAATAGCTTTGTTTTCTCCCATCTGTAAAAGCCATAGCTTTTACAGATAGGGGAAAACAAAGCAAAATATCAAACGTTTTGAAAATCTTGAATTTCTTTTCTCAGATTATTTTAAAAAACCAGCATTTTAAAGGCAACTACCATTCACCTTACAGCTAACAATCCTACAATTGTAGATTCATAAGACATTGCATGAGACAAATTTAATATTTTGATAAATTTTAATAGCTTGTTAAACTTAATTGAATTTTTTATATTGTAAAAAAGATTTAATCAATTAACTTTGTCTTAAATCAGTAACCTAGCTAATATATAATAAATTTTTTTAAACTAGTATATACAAGTAAGTGCACGCAAGTGCAATTTAACAAACTTTTTTAATAGTAACGTATTTAAAATATTTAAAAACTCAAAATACAAAAAATCTTACAATTGTAAACTCAAAATACAAAAAATCTTCAGGATTTTATCACAACCTTTTGAGTCTAAATTCAGTCTCAAATAGGAATCTAGAGTCTGTTGTTGTAAGTTGATGAAGCTTTTTTAAATCTTTCACATAGACTGTAATGTTGTAAAAAGACACTAAATGTGAAGATATATTTAATATAGTACATGCTTAAACTTGTATAAATATAAATATATATATAAATATATATATATATATAAATATATATATATATATATATATATATATATATATATATATATACATATATATATATATATATATATATATATATATATATATATATATATATATATATATATATATATATATTATATATATGTATATATATATATATTGTCTTACCATTTAAAAATCAGGAATGCGGAGTCCCAAAAGAACTATGACTTTATAATTTTATTTTTTCATGGTCTCTGGTGTCCAGAAGCTCTAAACATGTTGGTTGATTAATGATCTGCTATAAGAAAAACAATTATGATATTTAATGACTTGGATTTATTTCCGGGCTTAAAAACCTATTGTTTTAAGCCCGGAGCCCTTGCGCCATTATACCTAAGAACTCCGGGTTCAAAAATTTATTGTTCCTCTGACCTATAAGTCTTGATTTTTCCCCATTAGTAGCCCATAAGCTTTTTTATTTTTTTAAAGCTACTGGATACCAAAAACTAGAAAGAAGTAAACTGTTTGTAAATTTCAAATCCGGAGTACTTTTTGGGACTCTGCATCCATGATATATAGATATAAAATATGAATATTATATACATATAAATTATTAACATTATGTACATATAAATTATGAATATTGTTTAAATACAAATTATGAATATTATATACATAAAAATATAAATGCAATAAGAGCAAAATAAATTATAAAAAAACCTTAAGATATCTTTGTACAAATATACAGGATCAAATTGATATAAATTTTAAATATATCAATAAATTTTAAGTATATCAAATTGATATAAACTTTAAAACCATGCAAATTAGTCTGTGTTGTGATTGTTGATGAAGATTTTTAAACTTTAAAATGTTATTTCGATAACAAATCTTCATTGTCCGACTAAAAGGATTAAAAAAGTACATGCGTTTTTTAGAAAAATTTAAATAAGCACTTTTAAATTTTTCTGAGAAATGACATGTTTTAATTGTATTTAAATACGCATTTTTGCACATGATGTGATATTGAGTTAAATATTATTAAAAAGTATGCTGTTGCAAGACTTCAGATACTGACATCAATAAAGCGAGGAATTTCAAAAGTATGATACAGTAGCTTAAAAACATCCATCTTTTTCCTTAAAAAACAAGAAATAAATTTATAAATAACTTTTAGAAATTTGAACTTTATAACAATCACAGAATATCTGAAAGTTCTTTAGAGGGCACAATTTAGTTTTTTATTTTCCCCGGAAGAGGGAAGGTAAAAAGCTAAACTTTCTTTCTTTATCTCTTTATTTCAAGTCTTTTTTTTTTAAATTCTGCCTACTACATTTTGTTTGATTGTGCGATAACAATATTTTCACTACAATAAAATTATAGTTGCTTAATTATCATAATTATAACTAACTTTTAGGACTAGTCTGAAAAACTAATTAATAATTTAAAAATTAGGTAAAATAATCGTGTTTTTCATGAATTTCTAGAAATAAAGAATAGAAAAAGCAAGAATTAAAGTATTAGTGAATTTCTTTGGTATAAGAGTGGATTTGCTTAGGGATTGTTTATAAACTATGCAACGCTAAATTTCACTAATAAACAAAACAAATAAGATCAAAAGTTTTTCCTCGCAGAGCCATAAGTTAAAAAATAATTAAAATAGAGCATGTAGTTTAATGAAAACTGTCAAAAAACTAAAGATTTCCTACTTCTGTTTTTAAAATTAACTTTTTTTTATTCCAACATTATTATCTTTTGTTTCTTCAAAAGATAATTTAAAACTCTGTTTTTAAAATTATCTTTTGAAGAAACGAAATATAATAATGTTGGAGTATGATTAAAAGTTTTCGTCAGACATATTGCTTTAATACATATAAAAATAATAAAAGATTTGAAATTTTTTTATTAATTGAGTAAAACAACGAATTTTAGAAGTGAGTGTAATCTAAACGAGAAAAATCTTTTAACATTGTAAAACAAAAAGAATAAACTAAATAGGCATATACTAAAGAAATAAAAGTTATAACTTTTATATCAACTTAAAAGTGACTTAAACCACTCTGATTCTAACCAGTATGTTAATAGTAATATTATTATTATAGGCAAATACTATATTATCAATAATATTATTATAAGCTGGTTAATATCGCAATGTTTTAGGTGAAATTATAAGTAGAAGTTGACTTTCTCCACTTAGATTCTAACTAGGGCAAAGGAGGGCATTAAGACCACTTTTTTCATATACTTTTAGATTTTTCTATTGTAAAAAATGAATATTGTGAAGTTCACGAATATTTTTTTTCCTAGAGACAGACAACATTTTTGTATACGAGGCATAGCATTTATACGGAAAAATAAAAGTTTTGTATAGTGCCAAGACTGGTAAAAAGTAATAAAAAAAAATTGCAAAAAATAAAAAAGGGGGCAATAAGACCAAGTATATTGAATGTATATATTTTTACCAAGACTTAGCACAATTGTTAAAATTTTATTTGATAACTTAAATATTGTCCCTTTTTGTAATTAAAGTGCCTTCAAAATTATATAAAATGTCAAGTATGTCTTAACACACCTATTTATCACTTCTATCTCCACTTATTCCAAAACCTTTCTTACGGTATACGGTAAAATACGGTACAGTAGAATTTCGACCAGGAATAAAATACTATAAAGCTAAAACTTTGTTCAAGTAAACACAAGTGTATGATATTTTACAAAAACAAAAGCCCCAATTATTGTAGCTCCGAAAGGTGAACTTTTGGGTCTATATAAAAGGGCCTATATAATTGTTTGGGGGAAAAAAAAGACTTTTCAAAAAAAATATTTACTGTTAGAACAATTTAACTAATTCTAATTTATATTCGTATAAGAAATGTGGTCTAAAAATGAGTATTCAAGAAGTTATTATTAAATATGCCAATCAAAAAATTATAAGTAATACAGGTATACATTATAATTTGACTATTGTAGTAATCCTTTATAGACGATATAATTTATACCAAGTTAAACCTATTGTCTATAGCTATTCATTATATAAATAAAATAAATTTCAAATCCAATTAGTGGTGTGTGGTGACTAACCACGGATCTATGCCAAGGGTGGATCCATAGTAAGGGGGAGGCAATTGCTCCCTTAGACATTTGCAATTTTTTTTTTGTAAACTTTTATATTAACACAGCACTTTGTCTAAATTACGTGAGTAAATTAAAGAGGCTATATAAAATCAGCAAAAAAAATTATGAACTTGCCTGCTTAAAAATCATCAAAACTGAAAATTAACCCCCCCCCCCGTTCTATTTCATAGGTGGTCAGGATCCACCAAATTGAAAAAAAATGCCTTCCCCTCCCCCTCCCCCCCCCTATTACTACAAAATCTTGACCCCCCTTGCACTTGATATGTGCTCTTCATTAGTGATCCAGTAGCGAAAAATTCTGACTCTTTAGTAACTTTATTTTCTTAATAATAACAAAAACATAGTATTACTTTATAAAATCTTTAGTAAAAACTATTTGAAACATTATGGTTAACTTTTGAGTCAAACACGAATGAAATTAACTTAATTATTTTTTATTTCATATATCGTCGAAATATGCAAACTTATAGAGACCATTATCCTATATCTTGTTTTTTCTGTAAAATAATTACATAATCATTTCTTTTTTTAATTTATTTTTAATTTATCTTAAGTTTCTATGCTTAACGTGTAATATTGTGGTTATTTTTAGGCTGGGAACTGAAATATCTCAAAATTTTGACACTATTACCCGAAATGTGGGCATTGAGCTAATAATTTTTTTTTTACTATTTTATAAAACATTTAAATTTATCAGCAGGTTTTTTAATTTGATCAAATAACCCTATGTTTAAAAGTTACAATCATGTAAGATTTCACTTTCCCTAAAATGAGGGGTCTGTATACTTTACTTGATCATATTTTTAGAATACTTAAATAAGATTAAAAAACTTTTGACGAACTTAAAAATATCATAAAACTGTGTGAAAACAAATATTTAAAAAGGAGTCAATTAAAAAATAATAACTTTTAAGATTATATTTTTACAAAAGCTTAGAACAATTACTACACTTCCACTCCATGACTTTAACATCATCTAATTCAGTTATCGTAGTACATTTTACATGATACCAAATGTCACAAACATCGCAGCACACCCACTGATTACCTTTATCTCCACAGCAACCACATTCAGGACATACAATATTGCTGTTGTCATCATTATCATTTTTATTATTATTATTTTTTTCTTCAATTTTTATTTGAAGCTTCTCTTGTTTGTTTTAAACATGCTTCTGATGTTAAACTTTCACTATAGCGAAACCTTTTAACCCGTGCAGATCTTCCATGAAGAGAGGTTTCTGCACATTTAGACTGTAATTGCTTAAGAAAAAAATCTTTGATAGAGGAAGTCGATGTAGAAACTGGTAATGATGAAGCAGATGATATTGATGTTGAAATGGGAGCATCGTTAACACAAATGCTTTGAAGATTATGCATTGAACATGATCTTGTGAGA
This sequence comes from Hydra vulgaris, assembly GCF_038396675.1. Taxonomy (NCBI): domain Eukaryota; kingdom Metazoa; phylum Cnidaria; class Hydrozoa; order Anthoathecata; family Hydridae; genus Hydra; species Hydra vulgaris. The sequence continues at coordinate 81,262,983 of NC_088931.1, forward strand.
TGATTAGTTGAGAATGTCGGTTTCTTAACTGGTGACTGAAAACACTGATTAAATAAACGTGTGTCAATAGCATCTTTCTTAAGATGGAAAATGCCAGTTCCCTTAAAACCACTTTTGACTTGTTCCATAGTAAAGGAACTCTGAAAAAGGGTATGTAGTAGCCCTGGAAAATGTTTCTTGCACACTGGTCCATTATGTGTTCTTGCATATTTTATAAGCAAACTTTGCCATTTACATTTTACAGGTCGAAAAACTGATGCAGGCCTTGTTACGAGATTTCGCTGAGTAGCAAAATTGCGTAACGCATTTCTAACTAACTCAACTCAGCAAATATATTTTGAATTGTTAGAAGTTATATTGCGTCACTAGCGTCTTTTCAAGTACCGCATTGTAATTAAAGTTATTTTATTAACGTTTCATGAAAAAAAATATTTTTTTCATGAAACGTAAAATAATGTTTGTTTATTTTCTTATGATTTTACAGTTGGTTTTTGGTTATTTTATTAACTGTTAATAAATTTTTTCTTATTTAATTTGTGAACTCTTTTTAATAATGTTTTTAAGCAATAAAGAGTTTTTTTTTTGTTATTTATTAGTTACCGATAACATATTCGTGATCATAATTTATTTTCATAAATTAAACGAACGTCATTAAAACTTTACGTTATTGAATTAACAATAAACAAAATATCTTATTGATAAAATATTTACATCAAAATAAATCGTGCACTTTTTAAACTATTAGGACAAAAATAATTTTTAAATTTAAAAGGAATTGATATATTTAATTCCTTAAGATAAAACTTAAAACACTTTATTTTTTTCAACTAATTTTTAACAACGACAAAAAAAAATTATGAAACAAACTGTTTCTTCAACAAAAAATTAGCTTACAATTGCGGTTAAATTTAATTACGACTTTATTTCTTCTGAATAAACGTCACGCAAACGACAATCAAAAGATAATTTAAATATTTTAAAAGATATAAGTTTTTGCGTAGCGCAAAACTGCTAAACGCGTAGACAAATTGCCTTTTCGCAAGCAAAATGCGGGCTGCGTAACGCTTCTTAACAAGGCCTGTGATGTGTCTAAAGGTTGAAGAAGATGGGTGAGATGAGCAGGAATGCGTAGGAAAATAACATTATTTTTTTTTGCCAAATCAATAAGTGGGGAGCTAGTATAAGAAATATGACCATCAAATATAAGAACACGTGGGCGGTTTGCAAGATGCTTTGTATACATTTAGAAATATGCTTTGAAACCATTCTAAAAAATGAGGGCGCTCCATCCAGCCCTTACTACTAGTAGTATAAACAGCTCCATCAGGGCCACTTTTAACCCAGTCTATATACACATTTTTTCCTTTGTAGATAATATATGGTGGCAATATATGCCCACTAGCAGAACATGCACAACTGACAGTAATTTGCTCCCGGTCTGATCCACCAATGCTTTACGACACTCGAAAAGCACCTCGTTTTGCTAATACAATTTGCTCCTTTGGGTCAGTGATGAACCCTGATTCATCAGAATTGAATATTTGACTAGGAAGGTTATTAATTCCTGCGTTTTTTAATGTTTTTTTGACTAGATTAAACCAAATTTTGATGGTCTCAGGATTTTCAGCATGGTTTCTTGAATTGCTTAAATGTTCAGTTTTTCTTGGCGTAATTTAGGGATTTCTTTGCAAGAAAGCATGCAACCAGTCTTTATTTGGTCGAGAATCTATTAATGGTGTATCAATACTGTTTGTTTTAATAAAATCTTGTATCAGATCTTTTACTTCACCTCTAGTAAAACCCCATCCCCAATCAGCCATTAAAATAATACATTCTGACAGCTCTTTTTCTTGCTGTGCGGTCAAAACTGTTTTTCGTCATGGATGAGAGTCGACTGATAGTTCACCGTTTACTCTTTTTGAAAGAGCTCTCCTGTCACACCAAAAATGTTTGGATGACTGGTTTATTGACATTTCTTTATTCAAAACAGAACTGCAGGCATCTATCATTTCCCAGCTATTTGAGTAGGATTTCCTTCCTCCCTGCTTTAACTTTTTGGATGTTCAACCATTCTAAAAAAAAAAAAAAAACTTATTTTCAAAAACACATTTACAAAATTTATTTTTACATTAAAAAGTTGCTTTTAATTTTAGTCATAGTTTTTAAATTAAATAGTATGAAATTTATAGCTGATTTAAATTTATTAGAGAGTTTTGCCATTTTTTACTAGTCATGGAGGGCATTAAGACCTACTTGTTTTAAAATAAAAGTTTTATACTCTAAGTAAACTAATAAATAAAATTTTTTGTAACAAGTATCTCAAATAAGTCTTACCTTTGCTAGTATAACAAAAAAAAAATTGTGTGCAAGGTAATTTTAAAGGTATATGTTTAAAATGTCAAAACCTTGATTAGACGGCTCAATGACTCAATAATTTTTACTAAAATAAATATGACATTTAAATTATTATTTTTATGTCTAAATATTACTTAAGTAGAATGTGTAACTTTAAAAAAAGACTTACTAAACTTAGATAGTACTTTACTTTCAAGAAAAATAAAAGCAAACAACTTGTTATAGACATTTTAATTAAAAACTAAGGAGCACCGATATTGGAAAAGTTTTTCATAAACTTCGAACAAAATTAAAAACTGCCGTAAAAAACGTCGATATTGAAAACCAAATTAATCATGGTAAAAAATTAGTTGTTAGTCCAAGAAATGATTTAAACTACTCGCTTACGTAGTAAGTAAATACTTATCATGAAAAACTTAGTAAATTATTATTTACACAATAGCATAAAGGAATTTAGTATTAGCTCTGTTCAAAAAGATCTTATTGTCCCTCTGATCTTATTACCCCGCTTTACCCTATCTAGAATCAGAATGGTTTAAATAAACATTTACTCAATTATTGAGTAGAAATCGATGTACATCACTTTGATTTTAGCCAGCTCATACCTTTAAGGTATATCACAAATTGTTTTGTAAAGTTGAATAAACTTTAAAATTGATTTTACTCAAAAAAGTATATACACTTTTAAATTAAGTGCTTTTTTCGTCTTAATTTTGTAAATAAAAATTAAGTAAAAGAATTTTACAACTTTAAACACATGTGTAATTGTATAGGCTACTGCTATATATATTAGATTTCCATAAATTTACTTCCTAAAAATATAATTTTGTTTTAATACTAGTATATTTTGCTACACTCACCAAACAAAATTTTCTCTGCCCATATATAATAACTTTGAGCGAAATTTTTTTTGTGCCGGCTGGCGACGTAACCACTTAATAAAAAAAATAAGATTATTCAAGTTGCAAAACCGAATACGGAGTTGCAATAGCGAAAAAAAAGTTGCAATAACAAACAAGAGATGCTTTACCGAACAAACGCGTTGCGATACAGAAGTTGTATAGATACAGAAGATACATTTTAGTTGTATTACCGCACATCCATATGATCCTCTTCCTCCATCTCCTCCTCATCATCTATCATTGCTAAGATATTTTGATAACTATTTCTTCTAATAATAACGCCAGGATGTGCTTTTGGTACTTGGTTTTTAGATCATGTGCGACTCCTAAGAGTGTATGAATACTAAAACCTATTGAGATGGTATTTGATGTGTTCTGAGTAGGGCTTCTCAAACGGGATCCCGGGATCCCGTTTTCCCGGGATCCCGGTAGTAAAATTGCATCCCGCAATCCCGGGATTTCGACCCAAATTTCCGGGGATTTTCGCTTAATTAAAAAACATAATATAGATGGCAAGAAATTTTCGTTTAGGTTTATATATTAGCTAGATAGAATTAATTGATTTATTGGCCTTGATTTATTAATTTAATCGAAGTTTCAGGATCAGAAAGCAAATTGTAAGTTGTTAAATTTTTTATAACAAATTTTTTATAATGCAGTATTTAATTCATTTTTCATTGCTATAATGTAAAATATCAAATTAGATAACCCTATCATGGCAAGTGAAAGTGGATCAAAAGCTTGGAAATATTTTACACGCGAAAAAAAAACAGAATCAGCTATTTGCAATAAATGCAAAGCAACAATAATGTGTAAAGGATTCTCTACAAGTGGACTTCTTTGTCATTTAAAAAATGTTCACAAGGAAATTGAAATTGAAGTTAATAAGAAAAGACCACATGAAGAAAACACAGCTTTTAAATTAGGAAATGTCCAACGTAAAATCACTTCGTTTGTAAAAGAGAAATCTATTGAAGAAATTGTTTCAAAGATGGCTGCTGTCGATGGATTTTCTATTAATAGCATTACAAAATCCGAATATATAAGAAAAACTTTATCTGATAAAGGTATGATATTACCTAAAAACCCTTCACATGTTATGAGTATGGTAAAAAGCCAATACCATTTAGCAAAACAAGTTGTGATTAAGGAAATGACTATGCTAATTTCAGATGGCGCAAGATTCTCTATTTCGATGGACGAATACACTTCGTTAAAAAACCGTCGCTATATGAATATAAATGTGCATTCCTTAACTAAGTTTTGGAACCTGGGCATGATTAGAATATTCGGTGCACTTCCTGCGGAAAAAATAGTTGATATGGTTGAAACTAAGTTATCGGAATTTAATTTATCTACAAAGAACCATTTCTAGTGTAACTGACGGTTATGAAAAAATTTGGAAGATTAAGCGGTATTGAGCACCAATTATGTTATGCACATGGTCTGCATTTATCAGTTTGTAATGTTCTCTACAAAAAAGCTAGAATTTTAGATGCATCAGATAGTGAGCATAACGAATTTGATAGTCAAAATCTGGAAGAAGACAATAATAGTGAAGATGATGAGAGTGAGAACGAGAATGAAGAGATCGACAGCGAGTATGTAACTTCATTTGATTGTCAATCAAGTCAATACGGCGATTTATTTAATTTAAGAAACGTAGAATTCAATGATGAGCTACAAGATAATGTTAGTATTGCTCAAATAATTCAGAAAGTCCGAAAAATGGTGCGAATGTTTCGTAAATCATCACTTAAAAATGAAATTCTCCAAAAATACGTTGGAATTGAGTACAATAAAGAACTTAAGTTGATACTGGATGTAAAAACAAGGTGGAACAGCCTTCTTGCAATGCTCGAACGATTTATTGCCTTAAAAACTTGTATATTGAAAGCCTTAATGGACTTAAAATTGCGAACTCTTAATATTGACAACATTTCGGAGCAAGAATATTTACTAATTAACGTTGTAATAACGGCGTTGCAACCACTAAAAATTGGCATTGACAGACTTGGCCGAAGAAACGCCACACTACTTGAAGCAGAGGGTGTATTATTATTCATACTGGATGACTTGAGCAAGAATAAAAATAGTTTTTCTTCTAAAATGCTTCAATCTGTGCGACAGAGAGTAGTCGAACGACGGAATAAAAATTTAGTTGGTTTAGTAAAATATTTAAATAATCCGAAAAATTATCAATATCCATCGGAAATAGATTCGGTAATGACATTGCCTTCTAAATCTGCATTATATTCTACAGCTAAGAAATTATTTGCTAAACTTTTTATTTTGGATTCGGATACTGGCGCAAGAAGTACTTCTGCTGATATCGAAGAAATAATTAATAGTAGTGATGATGAGGCTGGTGCTTTAATGTTGGAAGAGCCAATTCACTTAACTAGGTCTTCTAACCTCCAACAGAAATTGGATGATGCAATTTTGAATGTAACGCGAATCGAGAGTGCAGAATACATTTCCTATGATGTTAAAAACATCATAAAAGAAATAAATATTTTCGAAATTACCGGAAGGCGCACCAGTAATTTGGACAAATTATTTAATGCTTTGATGACCATCCCATCGACTTCGGTTGAATCTGAAAGAGCTTTTTCTGCTGCTGGTCTATTTGTCACAAAAATGCGGTCATCATTAAGTGATAACTCTATTAATTATTTGTGCTTTTTAAAAAACTTTTTTAAAAATAATTAATTATAATAACTTTCATGAAGTTTGTTTTTATTTTGTTTATTTTATTTTCATAATTATTTTGTATTTTTTGTTTATGATCTTGAATTAAAACTGATTTTTGTGTTATTTTTATATTTATAAGATAATTTTTTCTTTTAATTTGTGCTTATAAAAAATTGCCGGGATCCCGGGATCCCGGGAATACAAAATTTTTTATCCCGGAATCCCGGGATTTGAAAATTGCGGGAAATGAGAAGCCCTAGTTCTGAGTATGTTTAAGCCGCTACACTTTTTCTCTTATATTTTTTGTGTGTAACACGGAACTTTGTTCGTGTGGTTATGTGTGTAAGAGCAATATTGGTCTTAGGGAAGAAAAGTATTATTATTATTGTTGTTAAACCTCCTTTTATTATCTCTGCTATCACTATATGTACATTAGCATTGTATTGATAATAACAATACAATATTTGGAGCCCACGGAAAGAGCTAGATAGATATTTGGTTGTAAGCTCAAAATTCAACAAATCGTTTGATGTAGAGATTTAAAACGATCAGTTAAGCGATTTCTTTATTTGGAGTTGGATTAATTTACGAATAACTGTATTACTATACTGAAGTCCCTGGATTAACAAGGTGTATTTAAGTAATAAGTTTGTGTTCTTAGCAATTTTTTTGCGTTCAAAGAATTAAAAATTTTTGTAAGAAATCCAACCTTTACCATTTTTTGGAATGTATATCATATCTAATATTTGACCGCAACATTAGCGTGACATTTATCTTGATTCTGAACAGATCGTGTGTCAATTTATTGTATTTTATTGTCATCTTTGTTTATAAGAATGTCAACAAGTTTAGTAGGCAAACGTAGAGTTCGTACTACCAATATTAATTCTGTGAAGCGTCTTATTGATAAGGTTTTTAAAGGCATTGAGAACTTCAATTCAGATGATAACACCATTGATATCCTGACTAGTTTACGTGACACTCTTATTGAAAAATTTACCAAAGTACAACATTTAAATGAAGAAATCATATATTTAATTGAAAATGAAACTGAACTACAAGAAGAAGAAAATTTAGCTACAGATTTTGTCATATTTTATCGTACAAAACTTGCTAAAATTAATAAATTTATTAATAAACAGCTTAACACTAAACCAGATGATGTCATCAGTAATTCTAACAAAAGTAATTCCATGGTAAAGCTTCCACCTTTAAAATTACACTCCTTTGATGGCAAGCCTGAAAACTGGCAAACATTTTATGAAAATTTTCAATGTGCTGTAGGCAGCAATGAGGACTTAAGTTCAATACAGAAGTTAACATATCTTCGTAACCTTTTAGAAGGTCAGGCTCTTTCAACTTGGACTTGCCCTTACACATGACAACTATAAAGTTGCTATTAGTTTATTGAAAGAGCGTTTCGATAATAAGCAGCTACTTATATCATCTCATATGCGAGCACTGTTATCCTTAGAAAAAGTTAGCAACTTAAGGAATATTTCTTCTCTTCGTCAAATCTATGACAATCTCGAAATTCAAATCAGGAGCTTAGAAAATTTAAACATTGGCTCTCCGCAGTATGGACCTCTTCTTATTCCTGTTTTGATGCAGAAGATTCCAGAAGAACTTAACTTGATTATTTCAAGAAAATTTAATGATGTTGACTGCTGGAACATTAAATCTGTATTAAATGTCTTAAAAACAGAGATTCAAGCGCGTGAAAAAAGTAACTTTAACAGAGAAGAAAATTATTTTACGGCTGAAACATTGTACTCAAGTGGAACCTTAGATCTCAGAATTGTAAAACAGTGACCAATTTGATTGCAGGAAAACAAATTTAAAAAAAAAAACGTAGGTGTTTTAAATGTTTGAAGCTTGGACATCTTGCCAAAAATTGTGCAACAAAAATGAAATGCTTTAACTGTTCAAATTTTCATCATGCATCAATGTGTAATGAAAAATCTCTTCCACAAAAAAACGACAGTCAGGAAGAAGGAAAGTCATCATTAGTAGCTGGTACATTAACAAAGTATGCACATTCAGTGTTGCTACAAACAGCTCAAGTTACAGCAATGTCAAATAAAAAAACTTTCTAATCCTACCCGTATACTCTTTAATAGTTGTTCACAACTGAGTTATATTTCACCAGCATTACGTACAAAGTTCAATTTACAAACAATAGATAATAAAGAAATAATTATAAACAGTTTTGGAAACTTTCCAGGAATTACTGGAAAGGTTCGTTTTAGTGTTAAAGGTTTGAATGATTTTTCCATTTTCATATCTTGCTTTGTGAAAGATATTTGTGTTACAGGAAATTGTTCTCTAGACATTGATATTCTTGTTGGAACAGACTTTTATTGGAATTTTTTTGATAACACTACAGTTCGCAGTTAGTCAGGTCCAGTTGCATTGAAATTTAAACTTGGTGGATATGTTCTTAGTGGATTTGTGTGTGACGAAGGAGATAATAGTTGAAGTGTAAATACCACTCATGTTTTAAAAGTTCAACCTGAATTTGTTGAAAAAGGTGTAATTTTGAAGGATGCTTTAAATGACTTATGGTGCTGTAGTGATAGCTGCAAAGAGAATAACCTTATTTCGCAGGAATTTCAAAATAGCTCATTTTTTGATGAAACCTGCCTGACAACTATTCTTTATGTGTTAACCGTATACAGTTTCTTACTAAAAAACTTTCAAAATATGAGGATTTGTTTAACTCCTAAAACAACATTATTAAAGATCAGCTATCCCATGGCATCATTGAAAAAGTTTTAAATCATGATTTGGACATAGGTGATTTAGTGAAATGTGTCGCGATTATGTACAATTTTTATGATTTGATGGCATTGAAAACCTTCATTTTAATATGTTACCAGATGCAAAGCTTGCAACATTTCGACTTTGTAGAGTTTTGTTTGGTTTTACTTCTTCACCTTTTTTGCTTAATGCTACTTTAAAATTACGTGTGGAAAAGTATTTAAACAGTTACCCCTCTTATATTCTTAAACTTTTACAAAGCCTTCATGTGGATGATGATTTGAACTCTAGTACTGATGAAGTTCATGATTATTTTATCTCTTGCATTGATGAAGTTAATAATGGCATAAACTTTTATAGGTGGTGTAAATCGATATTAAAGGAAGGTGGTTTTAACCTTCGAAAATTCGAATCAAACTCTAAGGTATTAGAAGATGTCTTTTGTGAAAGTGACTTTACACCTAAACCTGAAACTAAAGTCCTTGGTGTTTCCTGGGACAAACAAAAGGATATTGTAATTTTTTACTTTAAAGATTTAATGAAGATGGCAGTTGATATTCCGAAGAAAAACGAAGTTCTTAAATTTTTTAAGCAAGTATTTATGATCCATTAAGACTTATAAATCCAGTGGTAGTCAAATTAAAAGTATTGTTCCAAAATTTAAGTGTTAGCAAAATGGGTTGGGAAGATTACCTTAATAGAGAAAATTTAACCGAGTGGCAATCTATTTTAAATGATTTTCTTTCATCAAGCAATGTGATGGTTCCACGGTGGTATCTTAACTCTTCAAATTTTTTGCCTAACTATAAACTCGAACTTCATGGTTTCTCCGATGCAAGCAATAAGGCATAAAGATGTTGTATCTATATTCGAATTTTTGATGAGACATATTCTTGTTCTACTTTGATTGCCTCTAAATCGAGGGTAGCCTTATTAAGTAAAACAACTGTACCTCGTCTTGAACTTAGTACCATTTTATTACTAGCCGAATTGATAATTAATGTCTTGGATTATTTGTTAGACTGATTCAACAATTTGCCTTCATTGGATTAAAAATTGAGCTAAGAAATATGTCTTTTGTTCAAAATAGACTTCTTAAAATTAGAGAACTTTATGGCATTGAGTCATGAAAGTATGTAGAAATACATCGGAACCCCGCAGATATTATTTCACGTGGATCATCTTTAAATAGTTTTAAAGATAATTGTTTTTAGTTTAAGGGCCCAGATTTTTTAAATAATATAACAGTGGCATGGCCAGTTTATGATTTAATTTTTGAAAGTACCAAAATACCTGAAGAATTAACTTGCATTGTTTCAAGCAGTGTACATTATCCAGATCTTTATTTTATTGACATAGAAAAATTTAATAGCTATGAACGTTTACTAAGAGTCACAGCGTGGATATTACGCTTTGTGAATAATTTGAAATTGAGATTAAGAAAACTAAATGGTTTGAAGATCTTAACGTTATTAAGTAATAAACGAGAAGAAGCAATTATTATGTGGATCAAACATATCCAGCGTGACGTTATGACTGCATCGAGCTACAAATAGTTGCGGCAAGATTTGCGTTTAGTTAAAGTGGGCGGTATCGTTCGATGTAAAGGACGCTTAAAGAATGCCCCAATTCCATATGATGCAAAGTTTCCAATATTTCTTCCTCGGAGTTGTTATCTTTCAAAGCTAATTACTTTGCACTATCATGTCCTTTTGTCGCATCTAAGTCAATCAAACGGCGTTTCAATGTAGCGGCCACCCCCTGGTGGGACGGAATATTCGAAAGACTTGTACGATCAACAAAGAGGTGTTTAAAGAAAGTACTCACCAATTCTAGACTAACCTATGAAGAATTGATGACAGTCATTCAGGAAGTCGAATGCGTCATCAATAACCAACCATTGACATTTGTTTATGAAGAGGTTGGTCACTCCTAACCATTTAGTGTTTGGTCGGAAGTTAAATCTGGAAGCGATAGCAGAATATTCAAGGAATTGTGAACAAGTCGAAATAGTTGAACAACATAAACACATTAATATGGTCTTAAATCATTTTAAAACACGTTGGAAAGAAGAATATTTAAAGGATTTACGTGAACATCCCAAAGTCTCCAAAGGTAATGGATCTGTAAAAGTCAAACGCGGATATGTTGTCTTAATTGACGATGCCCGAAAGTCGCGAATTTTATGGAAAGTTGGAATTATAAACGAAGTGAATCTTTCTTCTGACAAAGAAGTCAGAAGCGCTACGTTAGAAGTCAGAAGCGCTACGGTTAACAAACTTTACCCGATTGAATGTAGTACTGCGAGCATAAAAGTTTAATTTATTGAAGAAAGTGACATTCCCCTTTTCGTAGTAAATCAGTTAACGGGGGGAATGTTATGTTCTGATTATGTTTAAGCCACTACGCTTCTTCTCTTATATTTTTTGTGTGTAACGTAACTCGGAACTGTGTTCGTGTGCTTGTGTGTGTAAGAACAATATTGGTCTTAGGGAAGAAAAGTATTATTATTGTTGTTGAACCTCCTTTTATTATCTCTGCCATCACTATATGTACATTAACATTGTATTGATAATAACAATACAATAGTATGGAACTACTCATAAATGCTCACCAACTACATTACCATCAATCTTAAACCAAATCTATTGTTTAAATCACATAGCAGTACATTGCTCAGCGCAAAATTTATTTAAAGAGTTGCATCTTTGATCATTACATTTTGTCAGATGATATTATAATGGTATACAGCTAATAGTAAAATGTTTTTTACCTATCAAAAACACTTGAGCCAGCTTAAAAGGATGTAAAATACTTTTAGTGTGCATCACTATTTCCCACATTTCATTGGTTAGGTGGGTTGTTATCCTTTTTTGAGCATCTTGAATTGTTACAATGTTCATAATCTTTAAACAGCCGTGGCACAGTGGTAGCGGACTTGCCTTAGAAACAAAGGATCAGTGTTTCAAATCCCACCTCTGGGCAAGTTTTACGACATCGGTTAGGAAGGAAGCGTAAACTTTCAATTAAACACTCATCCACGGTGCTCTGTGATAAGATCGTAAGGACTTCTTGGGGCACCTAAAATAATATTAAAAAAAAAAGATGTCGCAAATATAATATGCTGGCTAACCAACCATGCTCAGGTACTTCGACTGCTGCAACATGCAATTTAAACAAGCTTCAGTTTTAAGCTGAGGCTGATCAGCTTAAAGCTAAAGTTGTTCAGCTTAAAGCTGAAGCTGAAATATCAGCCGCAAACCCTAGTTCAAGTCATTAGCATGTATTAGCCATTGACCCTGGCTTTTTCCTCCCATTTGCTGTTTTTCTGTTGCTTTTTTTGTTTTTAAAGTAAATTTAAAATCATTTGTGGCATAAGAAGTGGACGCAAACGGACAATATAACTGACCCTGCATAATAATGAAGTGATAGTATTCCGTTGCTATTTTACACTTAAAACAATATCTGTGTTTTACATTACAAATTGTTTAAATTAATTTTACTTAATAATAGTTTCTGAAGAAACTCCTTTTGCAAAAAAAATATTGCGAAATAGCTGTCCGGATCACTTTAAATTTACACAAATCTTTTACAGTTAGAGTATTGATTCCGACGAGGGAACCACACAAGTTTGCTTTATTTCCAAACACAACCCTAGTTAAATAAACAAATTAGTGCAGGGTTGAAGTAAATTTTCATATTTCACTACATTAAGAGTAAAAAAAAATTTGACCAGCATTTTATAGTTACTTATATGTCATATTTGCCCCAAAATTTGTCTTTTTTTTGAAGCTTGATATTTGCAATTTTGATGGGTTGGATAACCCCTTAAAAATAGTAACAGTAAGTTTTGCACCACATCCTCACTAGGTCCTCACTAAATCAATAAAAAAGACACTTTTGCGCAATGTTTCAATAATACTTTTCTATAATTTATTTAAAGATTTTTTTAAATTATTATCATTAATTAGATATAGTTTTTAATTAATTAACTGAGACAATTTATTACTTGTATTAATTGAAACCTTTTTGAAGTGAAATCAATGGAAATATCACCTTTATCATTCTCATCATGATTTATTATTATCAAGCATTGCATCAGAAATGCTTGCATTTTTTTATGGAGTGTGGCATTTGCGTACTTGAGAACTAAGTCAATTGCTTTATAGTTTTCAAGTCGGTTTCTACATTTTGAATCTAGAAAATTGTACAAACTCCATATTCATTCGTTTAAGAAGCTTGCAGCTTAATAAGTCGGAGTAGTCAAGAATAATCTAGCAACCTGCGCATGCGCATTAATCAAAGTGATCTTGTTATAGTGCTTGAATTACTTCCAAATTCGAAATAAGAAGCGTGATTGTCAAGGTTGATGGCAATATAATTGAAACTCGATGCTGTAATTAAAGTACTAAAGAACAAATCCAAACTTGCAGTAATCAAACTACTAAATATGGCTTTCTATTGGAAAATGGAAAATTTGCATAACTGCACTGATTCAAAACTAGTATTTGATTGGTTTACCGATGCACTTACTGGAAAATTTAGATTGTAGGCAAAATCTTTAAAAAAATTTTTGATAAGAAAACAACTTCAGACTATTTCAAATATTGTGGGAGAATACCAACTCAGAGTGGATGATACCAACTCAGCTTATGATCTCGGAACTTAACTTTGCCCATGCTTTTCATTGAGTGCCTGAAAGTTAGTTAAAAATGGTTGATAAACCCTTTGAAATGGAAGCTCGTGAGAAAAACAGAATTCTTCCAAAGAAATTGACCATGTTTGTAGATTTACAGGAAATTATGGTGTGCAAAAAACATTTTAATTCGCTTGTAGTTAAGCTAGATAACTGTCAAAAGAATGGCAAGGAAAGTTCCTTGCAGTTTATCAGTATAAAGCCAGTTTAAAAGATAGTTTTAAATCTTCTACTGCACCTGCAAATTATTATGAATTATGAATAATTAATGATTGCTGCGAAGGAGTTCGCGAGAAAGAAAGGCAAATGAACGTTGTAGTCACTTAGGTAAAGAGGTCGTAATGACCGAGGCGAAGTGTAAGAACTAATACTTGTTAAAATAGGAAGTTATTTAATGCATTAATTAGATGGATGTGTATATGTAGGTGTAAGATTAACATGATATTGTTTCCAAGCAAAAGAATCAGGTAATGCAAATGGCACTCTTCTATGGAAAAATGTTCTTGCATCTTGTTCTTATTTATCTATCTTTTCATCGTAATCTTTGTATACTGTGTCAAAATATAGATTTTGATTAGTTCTTTTTAACAAACTTTCCAAGTTCTTCAGAAACTGAATGTTCAAAAGTTTGTAAAGCTACGTATTCATTTTCTTTTTTTTTTTAACAAGAACGCTACGCTCCAAACTTTTGTTATAGATTTATTTAGCAACAGCGCAAACAGCATCGTATAAAAATTTTTAGAATATCAATCAATTAATAAGTACTTTTTCACTTTAATCATAACTGCATGTATTAACTTACATTAGTGAAAAACATTTTTAAATTATTAAATTATCAAGTCAGTCCGAAAGTTTTTTACAAATAAGAGTAAACAGGTATACTAAGATTTAGTATACCAACTATACGGTAAAGTATTGTGTAAAGTTAGTATACCATATACTGTAACCGGCAATCCCTAAATAAACTGGAAAAACAGGATATAATTGGGAAAATAACCAGCAATCCTTAAATTTCTATCAGAAAAGATTGATTGAAAGCAAAAAAACTGACCAAAGATCTTATCGAAGAAATGTTAACATGGATCGAAAGTGACTGTCAGTTGACATTGTTGGCTATCAAAACAAAGATTAAAAATAATTTATTATAAACAACAGTACAACAGCAATTGCTAATTATATTGAAGGCCAATTGTGTATGTAATAGTCGCCATCTAAAAAACATCTCTTCCCTATATCATGCCCAATCCGAAAAATTTATACTCCTGTTTCGGTGTTGATTGAAATTTTAGGCTTTTTTTGTTATAGTATACAATATCTTTATATATGTAATGTATATAACATCAATAGAACTTTAATAATGTTTTATTTTGTATTTTTAAAAATTGGAAAAGGTTCAAAAAATAAAAATTATCTGCAAGCGAGAGTATTTGAACCCTTGCGTTGTACTTTGGAAGCGCAACGAGCTAACCACTTCGGCCACTAAGACACACTAATCTGCCAAGTATTAACACTATTTAATAAACAAAAGACTTTATAAAACGGCAAATAAATGTTGTAAATCAAAATTAAGGAAATGTTGCCGCAAATGCAATGCAAGTAAAAGTAAAAATGTAAAACTTAACATATATTTTAATATAACATAATTTGAAGTTTACATTTTTTTTATACAAAAAGTGCTGCGGCTCTTTCTTGCCAATAACTAAATTGTTATAGCTGCCATGAGTTCTGTTCAAACATGCACGAATGAGTTACGGCAGCAACAGCATTAAATTCGGTATTAAAATATTATAGGATGAATATAAATAAAAGAATTTTTCGCAGGGTTATTTGTAAAACAAGTTTTTTTGATATAGGGTGAAACAGAGTGTATTTTGTCTTATCAAAGTTTATAGTCAATTTGCTAGATTTGGTGTCGAAAGCCTTAAAAAAATCAACAAAAGCTTCAAATGTAGATGGTTTTTTTTTTAAGATTTTGAGATTTCCTTAACAAATTGAATAACTGGGTACTCAGTTGACATATTTTTTTTAAAGACAAATTGTTTGGTTTTCGTATATTAATTTAGTCAAGATAGGGGAGAGTGAGGTAATTGCGAACGAGGGGTAACTCAGAATACGGTCAAAACAGCATTATAAAAAAATATATAAATGTTGTAACTACTATAGGTATAATTTTATACATAACTACTAAGGTATAATTTTGCACTTTAATATTTCAATTAGCATTTTATTATTTATTACACAACTGCGTTTGTGATTACCCACCGTGTGTTCGGAATTACCCCACGTAGGTAGGGTAATTTTAAACAGCCGTGGCGCAGTGATAGGCACTTGCCTTAGAAATAAAGATTCGATGGTTCAAAATGCCTCCTCTGGGCAAGTTTTGCGACATCGGTTAGAAAAGAGGCGTGAACTTCCCATTAAATGCTCTTACGCGGTGCTAAGACCGTAAGAACTTCTTAGGGAGCCTAAAATAAAAAAACAAAAAAAACAGAAACATTTCTAACATTAATGATTTTACTTTTGTCCCAAATTTTTATTTTACAATTTATAAATTTTATGATTTACAAAAATTACTTTTGTTGATAAGTAATATATATGATCAATTTCGTATAACTGGTATCTTTAATTTGCATTCCCGCTTAGCTGATCGCCAATTCCCCACTCTCCCCTATTTAAACATTCTATTATATATTACTCTTTCTAATAATTTTGATAAAATTGAATGTGCCGAAATAAAACGATAGTTGTAAATGTTTGTTTTATTGTCTTGTTTGTAAATTGGTATAACTATTTTCAATTGATCCTGAAAACTGCTTGTTTACTAGATGAATTAAATACTTTATAAAAAATATCTTTCAAACTTTCATAAAAATCTACAACTATGTTACTATTTACTTCATAAGTACCAATAGCTTTATTTCTTTTTAGAGGTTTAAAGGCTCGTAATGAGGTAATTCAGACGAATACTTATTGCTATAATAAGTAGTCTTTAAACTGTTATAATATAGTTATAATAAGTATTGCTATAATATACTATATAATATTATGATAAATATTATAAAATAATAGATTATATAATGTTATAATATAATAATGTATAAAATAATATATTATGTAATATTATAATAAATATTATAAAGTGTTGATATAATTTATTATATAATATTATAATAACTATTGTTATAATAAGTTGTCTTCAAACTAACTTTTGGTCATAGGAATCTTTTTAGAAAGATTGTTTCCAATTTCAGTAAAAAATTTATTAAATATGTTTGGAAATTTGCTCGGTTCCTATATATTCGAATCTTCAAGTTTTATGGTTTGTGGTTGGGAGCTTAAGTGATTTTTTGATTTTCCGGTTATTTCTAATGTTATTTGCCAGGGGGCGCTTTGAGTTGTTTTTAAACTTATTAATTAGGTTAGTATTTTTTAGATTTTTACGAACTTTTTTAGATCTAGTCGTCAAATATTTTATATACAACTTTTGCTTTATTTTTGAAGATTTTATTAAGCTTTTGTAATTCTAGGACTATTAAAGCAGCCGTAGCGCAGTGACTAGCTCGCTTGCCTTAGAAGCTAGAGATCCGTGGTTTAACACCGCATCTAGGCAAATTTTATAACATTGGTAGGGAAGGAGGCGTGAACTTCCTTTTAAATGCTCTTCCGCGGTGCTCTATAATAAGACCGTAAGGACTTAAAAATATGTTCCGAAGAATTTATTATAAATGTTAATCTCATTGTCATTAAATTTAATGTACCCCCAATCGAATAATGATAGTTGATGTTTAAGTTCATTCAACTTTTGTCGTTGTAGAAAAATATATTTTTACAGTCTTTTATTTAACTTTATTTAATAATGTTGTGTTAAGGGTTAGGTAAATAGGAAAGTGGTCCGAAATGTCAGTTTTTATGATACCTTTTCAGATGGAGTTATTAAAGATGTCTGTAGTAAAAATACTGTCAACGATGGTGGCAGAATCTTTTGTTACTCTATTTGGATGATTGATGGAGAATTGCACCTGCTAAAAAGATTTCATAATAAAAACTTCTCACTTTTTTGTCATCTTTATAAATAAAACCATATTAAAATCCCCAGTTAGAAAGTTTTTTTACTTCAGTTGTTACTTTCATTGAACTATATTATGTTGCAAATAAAAGCTAAAATTTTTGCACACACCGTCAGGTGGCTTATAGCAGCTGTTTATAAGTATGTTTTTATATTTGTTAATAATTAATTCAATTGATGCGATTTCTTTATTTTCGTCAGAAACGCTCTGATAAATATTGTATAAATCTTGTTGTCAAGTTTAATACATGTCAATAAAATTTTTGATATTAAGCATGAGGTGTTTTAACTATTTTTTCAAGGTAGCAAGATTATTTAATGCTTTAAATTCTGTATTTTCGGATATTATTTTTTTATAGGGTAGTGCGGGGCTAGTTGGGCAATTTTTACGAAATCTAACAGATCTCTTGAACGGTACATCAGATTAATATAATTTTTTCACTATTAGAAAGATAATTTGATCTGGTAAAAAATGGTTGAGACAAAAAAACATTTTTCTATTTGCTTTAGAAAATATAGTCTAAAGTTTATTAGGCTGCTCTACCTACCCCAGCGGGGTAAGTTGAGCAATTGTTTGGGGTAAGTTGAGCAATAAAAAAATGAATATATTTCTGTGACAACTATTAACTCTGTCATAAAACCAAAACATAGCTTCCTTATAAATTAGAAATATACTTTCAATTTTAACAAATTATTTAAGATATGAATATAAAAACTAATAATTTTGAGACTAAAATAAAAACAAAACTTTTCAATCTTAAAACTAAACACAACTTTTTAAACACATTTTTAAACAAAACTTGTTAATATTATGATAAAATCATAACTAAACACCTAATGTTAGTCTTCGATTTTTATTTTGCAGTTAATACAAAAATAGTTTTGACCAGAATGTGAACCACTTTTTGAATGAGACCATTGATTGCAACCTTGACACTCATTCAATTTTCTTCTGGTAGATTTTCAGAATAAATTTCCCAACATACAAGACAAGCATAATTATGTTCTGCACTTGTCTTTAATTTTTTTGTCATCTTAGTTCTTTTGTTTGATTTTTTTTTAATTTTTTATAATATACTAAGCAGCAGAGTCTCCTTATTATCATGATCTGCAAAGGATTGACAGGCAGAACTATTTGGTTTCTTTAAAATTTCGTTCTCAGTTTTTTTGTTTGTTTCTTTACTTTTTTAAATATACAATCTAACTGAGTCTCTTTATTACCATGCTCTTTATTATTATTATTTGAAAGAGATTGAAAGGTAGATATTTTTTTTGTTTCTCAACTTTTTTAAGTTTCTTAGTTTGCTGCTGTTTTAATTTAATTCTTTCTGGAGTATCTGTTAAGCAGCTTTCCTTTTTCTTCGTCTCATCAAATGTATCTTTCTTGGTGCTGCTTTTGGGTAAGGTCGCACAGTTTCTGGAGAAAATGCTTTAGGAGTTTCAGGAATAAGTAATGTTGTCTCTTTGTTAATACTATTTTTGACATATTAACCTGAAGATGATGTTAAACGTACTTCAGAATGAGCTTCGTGTGATAGCTCAGATACAAAATTTGCTGGTTCTATACGGTCTGTGACAAATGATGGTAAAAAATAATCTGCAAAAATGTTTGCATTGCACAGGTATACACCAGTTTTTTGAAAACCCTTGGTAATGTTAGTATACGTTATAGCTAATGGCAATGAATCAGATACAATTTTTGGTATACCATAAATTGTTATGGCTTTTTCAGGATTGTTTCTCAGCCATGCATCTTGTGCAGCTATAGGTACTTTTTAAAAGGTCCAAACACTCATACATCTAGTGGCTGCAGCTTATGGCTGCAGTGTGGTGGTAAAGACAACATGACTATTCCATTCTCCTTTGCTAAGTTTAGTGTTTCAAAATGTAAGTGAGAAGAGTTATTGTCCAAAATCAACAGAATTTTATATTTATTTGAAGGCTTCACATGCCTAATGAAATATTGCATAAAATGTTTGAATTCAATATCTGTAACCCAGCCACTTCCATTACCTACCCCAATACAGTCCAGTGGACTATTATTAACAAAATAATCTTTGTAATTTTTGCGAGGGAACAAAAACACGGAAGGCACTGATTTCCGGAGGCAGATACAGCAGTTACCATTGAGACACTAGTGCCTCTTTCCACAGATGTCATAGCATCAACATTTCTCTTGCCCTTTACAGCCACAATTTTACTAGGTTTTACAACTGTAAATACACCAGTTTCATCAACATTTCATATTTGTGAAGCACTGAATTTATATATATAACTTATCCTAACTTTACCATAATTTCACCTAACTTATCAAAAAACACTTTTACATTTGCAGCCTTAAATGATGTTGCCCTACCAGGGCTAGTTGCTTCAGGTTTCTTTATATATAATTGAGGATTTCTTTTTAAAAACTAGTTATCCACTCTTTACCAGCCATCTTATTTACTGTCCAAAAATCGGGTATTTCGATTTTGAATTGAAGAGCACACTCATAGGCAAGAGAACTAACATTTTTAAGAATTTAGCCGTAAAATATAGATGCCATTTGGAATAAATAGTTTTTTAAGGCACATTCTTGCTCTTTGGAAAAAATTAATCTAGGTTTGGAATAACCCATGCATGGGTAATAGGGTGGAGTGAATTTTAGTTTTTTTTTCAATTCGTTTAGCCTGGGTGTGAAAAGTTGTCTATTCATTTCAGAAATACTCTGGAAAAATATCAATGCTCTAGGAAATTATCTTGAGGTTCCTCAAGACCTGTAAAATTTTAATTGGTCCCTAATATTATGTAAAAAAAAGTTTTTCAAAAGTATGTCATGTTGGGTCTCAAAAGAAGCAAAATTTTATAAAAATTTTAAAAATAACAATTATTTTTAATTTAATTATTTTTGTTATTTTATAGTTTATTGCAGAAAAAATGACCTTTTAAACTAAAAATGAAAAAAGTTTATTTTTTTTAATTATAATTTCAACAAAATCTTAAATAATAATTTTTAAATAAAATAAATGTTATTTTTGAAATTTTTATAAAATTTTGCTTCTTTTGAGACCCAACATGATATACTTTTGAAAAATTTTTTTTTACATAATATTAGGGACCCATTAAAATTTTACAGGTCTTGATTAACCTCAAGATAATTTCCTAGAGCATTGATATTTTTCCAGAGTATTTCTGAAATGAATAGACAACTTTTGGACACCCAGGCTAAATGAATCGTAAAAAAAAACTAAAATTCACTCCACCCTAATGGGTAACCACCAGAGTTAAGTTTAAAATGTATGTTGTTAATGTCATTCTCTTGATGTTGAATTCTTTAGCAGCTGCAGTAACACTTTTTTTCCGCTCCAAAACAGAACTTGCTGCATCACTAAGCTGATGATTTGTGAAAGCACCATTTGAAGTTTTTCTTTTATAATTACGCATCCTATAATATATATATAAACATATATATATATATATATATATATATATATGTATATATATATATATATATATATATATATATATATATATATATATATATGTATATATATATATATATATATATATATATATATATATATATATATATATATATATATATATATATATATATATACATACATACATATATGTGTGTGTATGTGTGTGTGTTTGTGTGTGTTGTGTGTGTGTATTAGTATGTGTGTATACACACACATACTCTTTAACTATCATATACCAATATTTAAAGTTTTCTATTTAAATATAGTAATATTAAATAATATATATAAATTATTTATATATTAGGTATGTTACATGAAATTTTTAAACTCATCGAATTCTAGATTGTTATATATCACTAAAAAGAGCTTCATTTCAATATTTCAAAAGTGAAAAAATTTTCAAAATCGAAGCACCCTACAAAAAGTTATGACGTTTTAAGTACCGATTTTTTGATATTAGGATTTGTTGAAGAAACTGTAGTCGAAATAAAGTTTTTATTAACTAAAACTATTATAACTAAATCAATTCTTATCCAAAAGTTTATATCTTGGTATCAAAAGATAGATACAAGAGTTATCTACAAATTTATAAAGGTTTCTAGATTACGGGCGCATCCGGGGGCAAGAGGACATCCGGGGGCAAGAGGACAGATTACGGGCGCATCCGGGGACAAAACCACCATCCATACCGGCAATAAAGACTAACAATATTTATAAAAAAGTGTTTTTTTAAAATGAGAATGTAAACTTTTATATACAAGATGTTTTATAATTAGTTATCAGACCACAGTCAAATATAGAAGTTTTATCATTGTCTTTGGGTGGATGTAAGGGTGATGGTTTCAAACACCCTATTATCAAAAATGACTCTTTTTTTTTATAAATATTTATCTTTATAATTAAAAAGAAATCTAGTTAAAATCAAAAATTATATTTTACTACTTTACAACATCACTAGTAGCGCACCCTTTGTTTCAAGGGGTGTAGATGGGGAAGGGGGCGTGTCATCGCTCCCCCCCCCCCCTTTTACAACCTAAAAAAAAATTATATTTTTATGAGATTCGAAAAAAAATATTTAAATCTAATTAAAATAATAAACTTTAATATAAAAATATCTTTTACCAAAATTCAAAATACATCACATAATGCTTAGTGAAAAATTTCAAAAACAAAAAATGTTTTATTATATTATTTTAATTAGTTTATATCTTGGCTTTTAGTTAATGATTAAGATTTTGAATTCCCTTAATGAAACTATATAATAATCATTGTTAACAACAGACACGACGTGAATGTAAGCTAGACCCGTCTTTCAAAAAAATTGCAAGTTCCACTACTCGCTTTATATTTTTGCAAGTTCCACAAATATAGTTCACAAAAATAATTACAGCAAGTAGTTGACTACTTGCTGTAATTATTTTTGTGCAAGTTCCACTACTCGCTGTAAATTTTTTTTGCAAGTTCCACTACTTACTAAGTTGCACACTATATATATATATATATATATATATATATATATATATATATATATATATATATATATATATATATATATATATATATATATATATATATATATATATATATATATGTATATACATATATATATATATATATATATATATATATATATATATATATATATATATATATATATATATATATATATATATATATGTATATATACATACATATATATATATATATATATATATATATATATATATATATATATATATATATATATATATATATATATATATATATATATATATATATAGTCAAAAAATAGTAAATTCAAGTAGTAAGATAATAAAATGCATGTCCAATAATCAAAAAATAATGGCAACATTAGGGAAACATCAACTCACTGGAAACATCAACTCAATGAAAACATCAATTACAATGTTAACAACTAGCTGGAACTTTTTCATATAATAATCAACAGCTTCAGAATCACTTTCTTTTCTAGTCAAGTAAGAAATAGTAATAGCCTTTCTGTGTTTTTTTAAGTTTTTCTATTCTGCTATTGTGCAAGACTGTCGTTGCTGTATCGGAATCATATCATTAATAATTATTATTGATATAGTATATATTAAATATATATTATATTATAGTATATATTTAATATATACATAACATAGTATATATTAAATATATAATATACTAGAAATATAATATACTAGAAATAGTATATTAAATTTAATATACTATAAATATATTATATGTCTATATATTTTTAGACAAATATTAGTATATTACTAATATATCATATATTCTAAATACATAAAAAAGCAGTATATTATATTATTATATGATATAAAGCTTTTTAAAAATGTAATAATGTGATTTGACTGAGCAAAAAACATGTATTAATGATTTAATATGTAATAAATGTTATTTTTAAATTGATACTTTATAAATGTAATATTAGTACTTATATCACAAAATCATAGTATAGAAAAATCACATAAATTTTTTAATAATAATTATTATTGGCTTATAAAAACGAATATTTAATATTCTTCAGTACCCCCCCTTCTCCCCCAAACAGAAGTCGGAAAAACAAAATTTAGGTACCAAAAGTGAGGGTAAAAATAGGGTATCTGCTAGTTAAAATAAATTCTTAAAATTTGGCATATGCATAAAAAATATATAAACTTAAAAAAAAGAATAGGATAGAAAAAAAAAAGATAATATCTTCAACATTTACTAAGCACAAGAAGGACAACACACTTTTTGATATCAATAAATAACACTTTAACTTTCGTCAATATAATAAAAAAATACACTTAAAAAAGTTCAACTATTCTATTTTTAAAAAAACTTCTAAGTTAATATAAAATTCTAAAAAAATATGCTACAAACACCATCCTACCATACTGCCTAAACGCCAAGTTCTAAAAACGTGGAACAGTTTTTTAGCACAAAAATCGGTTCCGTAAAACGTGGGATTTGACATACCTATATACATAGTATATAGTATAAATAATCAAAATATAAACGAAATATCATATTTTATATATGTTTTGATTATATATACTTTAAATTTATTATATATTTTTTAAATATGCACACTATCATAATATTATTATCATAATACACATAGTAAACAAGATTAATTCAAAAAATTTATTCAAGAACTTTTCAACTTGAAGATTTTATTGACCATGTAATATTGAAGTAAATATTTTTTAAAAATATTAAAAAAATTAAATAATTTTAAACTATACTAACATATTTAAAAAAAAAAAGAAAGTTTAAGATATTACCCTATAATTGTTATGAGTATTTTATAATGATTATTGTAAAAGTGTGAATGGACCTTAACATGTTTACCAATACGAAATTATATCTTCGCGTCTGTTAGGGCCGTATTATTTATCGTTGTCAAATCTGCTCAGTTTACCCCTTCTAGACAAGGCGATACATCAGTTAGGTTATAAAAAGAGCTATAAGACTTGGGGAAAAAAGGATAATTATGATCAATAGCTAAATAAATGGGTAAAATATAAACACTTAAGTGATACCAGATAAATGTTTTTTTTAAACATCTAAGAGAAAAATAGTAAAAATATTTTTTTTTACTTTTCTGGTCAAAAATCGAAGAAGTGTCCGTGCATGTTACTGAACCGGGGTCCAACAACCATTTGATGCGCATTTTATTACCATTCTAAATACCTATCTTTTATCCATTAGATGTTTTGCCATGTGATGGGTACTTTTTGAGATATTTTAGTTGCCCAACTTGCCCCTATGCTCAATTAGCCCCCCTCTACCCTACACGTAGGGACCCCGGTAGGAAATAAAGAACCGTAAGAAGTTTGGTATTTTTTAGGTAATGTGAAGTTCCCTGTTGCTCTTTTGATATATCTATTAAAGTTAATTTGAAAAAAGTTATCTGAAAAATGTGATGGGACTAGTCCAAGGTTGTCTTTAAGCATGAATAGAATATTTTGATAGATGTTGATTTGGTAAACATTTAGTGCATTCAAGGTTTTTAGTAAAAGTTCAGCATGGGTGAGTTTATCTTTATTATAAACTAACCTTGGTGCATTTTTTGACTCATATAAAGAGTATTCAACTTGGATTTGTGCTTACTTGCCCATGAAATATTAGCGTACGTAAGATAACTTTAGATGTTAGAAAAATAAATAGATTTAAGATTATCTTGGGACAACATAGGTTTAACTTTGTAAAGTATCTTAATATTTTTTAAAATTTTGGTGTTTATTATACTAATATAATATATAATAAAAATGGCTCTCGAAGTTACATTTTTGTCAATAAGTATCCAAAGAAATTTAGTTGTTTTTGTTCTTTCAATGTTTACCTTTTGTTTTTTGCAATGAAATAATATATATTTTGTTTTTTCTGTATTTAGTGATAACTTATTTGATTTCAACCAGATATTTTATCTTTCAAACTCTTTCTTCATACATTCGTAAAGGTCTTTGATTGAGTTTGAGGAATAAAATAAATTTGTGTCATTGGCAAAATATATAACATCAAGTTTTTTAGATGTTTTTGTAAGGTCGTTAATATATAGAAGAAACAGAAGGGGTCCAAGAATGGAACCTTGGGGGACACCACACTCTATTCTTAGTAGTTTTGAGTGTTTATAATTGTCGGAAATAACACATTGTTGCCTTTTGCTTAGGTAGTTTTTAGAAACAGTCTAGAGTGATGATTTTTATTCCATAGCTAGAGTGATATTTTTTATTCCATAGCTGTCATAAGTAAGATATTATGATGTACAGTGTCAAAAGCTTTTGACAGGTCTATAAAGGTGCCTAGAACATATTGTTTTTTATCCAAAGAATCACTTAAACTATTAATTAAATCTAGGATTGCGTGTCAGTTGAATATTGTTTTTGGAAGCCAAATTGTTTTTTATTAAGAATTTTATTTTGGGTTAAATGTTCGTACAATCTGTTATAGGTTACTCGTTCAAAAAGCTTAGAAAAGGTAGGGAGTATCGAGATAGGTCTGTAGTTGTAAATTAAGTATGATTCACCTGTTTTAAATATTGGCACATCTTTAGCTACTTTTAACTTGTCCGGTTAAAAGTAGCTAAAGAAAAGCAATTGAACCTAGACAAACTGAAGTCATTGAGGCATAACGTTTTGCCACTTCCGGATCAATTTTGTTGAGACAATTCATGATACGCCGTTTGAGTTGAGGAATTCTTGTTGCTTGCCAATTATCCTCGTAGACTAAGCGTTTCAACTGACCCCAAAAGTCCTCAATTGGTCGAGTTTCGGGTACATTGGGTGAATTTTTTACCTTTAACAGATGTTTGATGTTATTGGCATCGAGAAAAGAAACCACTTCATTTGCATAGTGCGAGCTAGCTAAATCTGGCCAGAACAAGTACTCTTCAATTTTATAATGTTCATCAATGAAGGGTATTAACTGCATGCGGAGACATCCAATGTATGCTTGTTTGTTGATTGCCTGGCCATTTTCATAAAACATTGGTTTTGAAGTCCCTTTGGGCGATATAATCAAAGAGACTAGCACCTTTTCCTCGTACTTCTTCTTTCTTTTGAATTTGACGTCGCTAGTTGTAGATGACATGTCGCTAGAATAGAAGCCATCGTTGCCAGTCAATGTTGTTTTCGCATATGTGAAATATGATTCGTCATCCATGACAAAATCAAAATTCCTAAAATTGCGATATAAATGCCAACACAAAGGGTTGATTCGAGCTAGTTGGCTATCGCTTCTATGTGGAATCTTTTTCTTCTTGTAATATTTAATATTCGTCCTTTTTTTAAGAATTTTAGATATATAAGATTGGTCACAATCGAATCTTCGAGCTACTTGACGTTGTGAAACACCGTGATGATGATCAAATTGCCTTTGGACCGCTTCCTTTTTTTCGTTGATAGCCTAAATTATTGTCTACACATTCTAGAGCACGATATATGGTTGCTTTTGATGCTCCTTCATCTAGAAAGTGTTTTACTGCGAAGATTTTTGGCTTATCCAGATGCGAAATTCTAAATTGGCAAATGCGTTTTCTTAGGTCTTCTTGCAAACTTGTTTTATATGGAGCCATTTTAATTAATATTTTCAAACTATAATATAACTTTAATAGAGTATTAAATTCCCTATAAATATACTAATTTATTTCAGTTGCGTGATTATGAATAGTATAATTAAATTGATTTAAATTTTGTCTCATTTTTTAGTCATCAGGTGTTATTTATCGCTGTAAAGACATTTGCCACTACCCTACTACAGATATCATATATACTTGGAGTTTTATTCAATTTTAAAGAGTTTAGAGCAACGTTAAGTTAATAGTTTAGTTCTTTGCATTTTAGTTCGCTCTGGGTATCACTTAGATGTGATTCAAAAGAGTTATTAGTGAACTCAATTTTTGAGGTAAGATTAGGGACAAAATTAACATCACATTTGTTAAATTTTTCAGCAATTTTATTTTTGTCACTGTACTCTATTTTGTCTATGACGATTCGAGCAGACAAACTATTTGATTAAGTTTTTTTGTTCCCAGTTATTTCTTTTATAATATTCCATGTTTTTTAATCTCACCAGTTGCATTTATTATTTGCTTCGAGTAGTAGTTTTTCTTTGAATTATTTTTACTTTTTTAAAATAAATTTTGTATTGCTTATAAGTATTTATGTTTTTTTCATTTCTATTTTTTAAATATTTGATGTAAAGTTTTTGCTTTTTTTTTTGAAGATTTTTTTATACCTCTAGTAATCACATATATCACAGCATATGATCACAAACTACCCTAGAACTAAATTTTACCGCGAGGAAAATTAAAAAAAAAACATTTGGGTTTGTACTTTACATTTGGAAAAAAGACAATTTTAATCTAAACAAAATTTTATTTCTATTTTATCACATATATATACTATGGCAATAACACTTACAGAAATAAAAAAAAATGTTAAAAGAAATGTTTCCAGAATTCAAAAAAAAACTGAAGAAATGTTTCGCAAGCAAGAGAAAACTGTTATTGATTTTATTGGCGCTAATATAAAAATAATTAATGACAGATTGGACAAAGCAGAGTTAAACATCAACGTGAATGCAAACAAAATTATAGAACTTACAAAAGAATTGGAAGATATTAAGAATAGTCTACAACTAGTTGACAAAAAAATTCATAACAACAATAAACAACTAGATGAAAAATTCGAACATACTAATATAGAAATATTTATTAAAGAAAAGCAACGAAACCTGGAAGATAGATCAAGAAGAAATAACTTTCGAATCGATGGAATTGATGAAAATGGGTAAGAATCATGAGAAGACTCGGAAGAAAAAGTTCACACATTCTTCTGGCAAAAACTTGGAGTGAAAAATACCGAAATAGAACGTGCCAACCTTACTGGATTGAACAAAGATGGACGACCGAGGACAATAGTATTTAACCTGCAGAAATACAAAAAAAAAAAAAATAGAATCTTGAAAGAATCTCATCGACTAAAAGGCACGAATTCTTTCATTAACGAAGATTTTTCTAGTGAGACCGTTGCTATTCTGACTAAAAGTTATTTACGGAAGTTAAACAAATGCGCTCAAATGGTGAAAATGTAACAGTAAGATATGACAAAATTATTTATCTTAATAATAAGATATGACAAAATTATTTATCTTAATAATAAGATATGACAAAATTATTTATCTTAATAATAATATATATATGTATATATATATATGTATATATACATATATATATATATATAATATATATATATATATATATATATATATATATATATATATATATATATATATATATATATATACATTCATACATATATGTGTGTGTATGTGTGTGTGTGTTAGTGTGTGTTGTGCGTGTGTATTAGTATGTGTGTATACACACACATACTCTTTAACTATCATATACCAATATTTAAAGTTTACCAATATTTAGGTATGTTACATGAAATTTTTAAACTCATCGAATTCTAGATTGTTATATATCACTAAAAAGAGCTTCATTTCAATATTTCAAAAGTGAAAAAATTTTCAAAATCGAAGCACCCTACAAAAAGTTATGACGTTTTAAGTACCGATTTTTTGATATTAGGATTTGTTGAAGAAACTGTAGTCGAAATAAAGTTTTTATTAACTAAAACTATTATAACTAAATCAATTCTTATCCAAAAGTTTATATCTTGGTATCAAAAGATAGATACAAGAGTTATCTACAAATTTATAAAGGTTTCTAGATTACGGGCGCATCCGGGGGCAAGAGGACATCCGGGGGCAAGAGGACAGATTACGGGCGCATCCGGGGACAAAACCACCATCCATACCGGCAATAAAGACTAACAATATTTATAAAAAAGTGTTTTTTTAAAATGAGAATGTAAACTTTTATATACAAGATGTTTTATAATTAGTTATCAGACCACAGTCAAATATAGAAGTTTTATCATTGTCTTTGGGTGGATGTAAGGGTGATGGTTTCAAACACCCTATTATCAAAAATGACTCTTTTTTTTTATAAATAATTATCTTTATAATTAAAAAGAAATCTAGTTAAAATCAAAAATTATATTTTACTACTTTACAACATCACTAGTAGCGCACCCTTTGTTTAAAAGGTTTAAAAAAAGATCATCCAGAATAAAATAAAAGTTATATAAAATTTTTTCAAAAACAGCTTCAAGTAAAAAAATTTATAAGAACTATGATAACCTATTTGTAAAAATTCGTAAAAACCTGAAGAAAAATTATTACTTCCAATTATTCAATACATTTAAAAACGCGCACAAAGCGTACGTGGCAAATAATGAAAGAAATTATTGGCAAAAAAAAAATCATGCTCTGGTTTCCTGCCACAAATGCTTAGAGTCGATAACAAAAGTTTATATGAACTAAAAACTATAGCTCAAGAATTTAACAAATATTTCACTAATATAGGACCAACACTGTCTGAAAAAATCCCTAAGACCAAGTCTTTGTTTACTGACTATCTAGAACTTCTGAATAATTGCATTTGTTCAGATGAGTTATCTTCTGAATTAATGTTTAATGTGTTTGAAAGAGCCTTCAAATCTGTTTAAAAAAATAAAGCAATTGAAGCAGATCAAATTTATGGAAACGTGGTTATAGATTGCTTTGAACGACTTAAAGTTGTTCTTTGTAAAACCTTTAGGGCTTCTATCCATCAAGGAGTATT
This sequence comes from Hydra vulgaris, assembly GCF_038396675.1. Taxonomy (NCBI): domain Eukaryota; kingdom Metazoa; phylum Cnidaria; class Hydrozoa; order Anthoathecata; family Hydridae; genus Hydra; species Hydra vulgaris. The sequence goes on from NC_088931.1 coordinate 81,293,101, forward strand.
CCCAAAACAATTAAAAATTGCAAAAATTGTTCCTCTTTTTCATTCGAAAAATCACAATATACACTTTGAATTTTATTAACCTATCAAAAGCTTTTGATACGGTCGATCACCATATTTTGATTTATAAATTCAAATACTACGGAATAAAAAATAAAATTTTAAAATGGTTTAAAAGTTAACAATCTAACCAAAAATAATTTGTACCATTTAACAATGGTTATCAACCCACTTTTCTTAATATAATCTGTGGAGTCCCACAAGGTTCAATTCTTGGATCTCTCCTGTTTTTTAATTTTATATAAATGACTTAAATTAAGCTTCAAAACTAACGAGCATTATGTATGCGGATGATACAAACTTATTCCTTTCAAACTATGATATCGCTGAACTTTTTAAAACAGTAAACGAAGAACTTAGACATATATCTAATTGATCCAAGTGTAATAAGTTAATCTTGAACATTAATAAAACAAAGTGGGTTTTATTTCATTCGATTACAAAAAAGCAATTTCTCCCATCAAAGTTAACTCAAATCTTTATCGTTCAAAAGGAAATAAAAAGAGATTTTGTTACAAAATTTTTAGGTGTTTATCTTGATGAAAACATTACTTGGAATCACCATAATGATTATATAATTACAAAAGTTTCTAAAAACATGGGGATCCTATATAAATAAAGAGTATATCTCAATGAGAAAATCTTAATTTAACTTTATTACTCACTTATACATAGTTATTTAAATTATTGCCAATATTGCTTGAGGAAGTACAAAAATAGTAAGTTACAGCGTCTTTATCTCCGTCAGAAACGCGCAATCCATATAATCAATTTTGCAAATCGCTTCTCTCATTCGAACCATTATTTTATTGAAATGAGAGTTCTGAATATATACGAGTTAAATGTATATAATATTTTATGTTTTGCATATATATGGATAAATAACTTATCCCAAGCTGTCTTCTAAGATCTTTTCTCTTTTAAACCAATCAATAAATATATTTTGAGAAATAATAACTTTTTTAGTGAACCTATTTGTTAACTTATATCAAATTTATATTACCTATCGAGCGCCACACCTTTGGAATAAAATTGTTTTGCCAAAATTTTTAATTTTTAAGTACGTACCTACCTATTACTTTTTGCCTTTTTAAAAAAAACTGAAAAAGTTTTCATTAGATAATATATTGAGTTGGTTTACTCTAGTATAAAATTCTGAAGAAAAGATCCTCTTGATCTTTCTTCCAACACAAATTATTTATCTTGCAATTTTGTAAAAGTTTATAACTTTTTTATCTTATCTTTGTTACATGCTTGTTTAAGGTTCTAACGAAAAGATCTTTGCGATCTTCTTTCATATACCTTGTTTATATTTTCTTTCATTGTAAGTTTATATTGTTATTTTTATTATTTTTTATTTAAAACTGTACAACGATTAACAAATGTAAACCAAAAAAAAAAAAAAAAAAAAATCCATGGACATAAATATTTTACTTTTAATTGTTGTTTTATAATTGGGAAGTGATTATTACATTGGTTAAAGAATACTTCTAAAAACTCATTATAAGCAGATTTGTGGTGACAAAGATTGCATTTTTGGTAAATCTTATCCCACCTCACTGCCGATACTGTGTCTTAATACTGTTGAATAATAAATTTAATTTTTCGTTTATAAATATTAGTTTTGGTTTATAAATTATAAACTATCAATACAACCCCCCATTTATTAGATTGTGGAAAATTCGAAATCCTCTTTTGTTAAAATTCTCTGTTTAATAGATCTTGAAGAAAATGCTCACCCCCTCCTTTTATTCTCTTTCCCTCTCTTCTCCTTTTATACCTCTACCCCCCCCCCCCCCTTATATTAAGGACTTGATAGCACATATCCAGGGCCAACGACATGGGTTTCGAAGTGGGGGGACTCAATCGTCAATTTTTAAAAAAAGTCCTCTATATCTAGAATTTTCTTAAAAAAAAAATGAAGGTCCATTACCTAATTCCCCCCTCCCCGACCCAGGGCCCTCCAGTTTAGTCGGCTCTGATGTCAAAAGCCTTACCAAATGAACTAACAGTTTTTCAAATTTTCTATTATGTGATCAGATATATGTTTTACAATACTTTTTAATACGTCCAACACAGATAGAATCAGAAAGTTAAATTTTTCTTTATCAGTGAAAAAGTATATCCTTTTGATATTGAATTGTCCCGGGCTACGTAAAAAAATACACGGGTCAAATATCGCCCGTAGGCAAAAAAGTTAAGTACGGAACAAATTACAGATTCACACAAGTTAATCTCGATGTAACAAATTAGGCAATTAAAGTTACATATTCTGATTCTTGAACAGTAAAGCCTGATGTTATCAAAAATGTATACAACTGAAACAGCGAGCACTTTCGCCTTCACTTATCTGCTTTAGTCTTTCATCATGCAAGGGAAAAAAGAAATGGAAATTCGAAAATTGATTTTATCAAAGCTGTGAAAATGAGTTTCTTCAGTCATTAATCAGTTATGGCAACTCCAAATTCCAAAAAATCAGAAAAGAAAACAAGTTTTTTTGGTGGAATTTTTGGAGGAGCAAATCGGAGAACCGGCAAAAGTAAGGATAAAAGTTATAGTCATTATAAAACAAATAAGAGAACAATCCGATCTAACATTCATTATTTAAACTAGTTAATTCCCATTAAAGCAGTAGTGAAATTTAAGCAAATTAGTGCTTTATTTATTTGCTATTGAAGTATTGAGCTTGTTAAGGAAAGTATTGAGATATTTACTATACACATTTCTTTTTTGTTAATCAAATATTTCATGACTAGCCATTCCACAGGATTTTTGTTGTTATTGATATATTTATATATGATTAGCACAGTTGTATAGAGCTAAAAAAGACTTAAAAGATGAAGGGTCTTTCAACTTTAGAAGTTAATTGGATTTAAAGTTTTTGTATTTTTTGTGCTGGAAAAACTGATGATTTTCTGACAAGACGCCTTTTACTTAACTTTGGAAAATTTGCTGTGAAATAGCACCAAAATAAAATAAAACATCAAAAATCAAAACAAAAAATATGCAAAAAATATAAAGCATAATATACTTTCTATAACCTATATATTTCTTTTAAACGTAATTTCCACACAAAAATCCTAAGTACCAATTCTTCAAAAATATATAAATTAGTACTTTGAATAGAGGAAAGGCTGCACTTTTCACTCAAAACCTTTGTTAAAAAAGTGTTTTTTTGTTTAATAAACAGACCTTAAAGTTTTTAAATGCTGAGAACTTAGAAATTATATATAAATGTTAAAAATAATCCCCATTCCATTAAATTCCTTATCCTTTTTTAAATCTAGTATAAAGCTTTTCAAACAAATTTGACCTGTTTTGGTACTTAGAAATTCTTACCTTCAAAAACTTTGTTTGAAAAAGTGTTCCCACAGTAAGTTTTTTTTTGTCAATAGTGGCCTTTAGACATAAATAATATATAAGAGAAGCCATATAAAACATAGTTATTTCTATGCATGGCTGGAAAGAAGTTGAGTCAAACTAATTAATACAAAAAACCTCAAGGTTCTAGCTAATTTTAAAAAAAGGTATAAGAGAGTAGAGGTCATGAAAGTTATGTGTTTTTTGTCAAATGTTAAATATTTTATGTTGTGCTGTGGAATGGCTATCATTACTAAAACATTTTTATAACAAGTTTATTGTAAGTTTGTGTATTTAAGTTGCTTTAGTACTCCTTTTTTTTTTTTTATCTGTGAGTGTTAAAATATTCATTGGTTTCCAATATTAAAACTAGTTACATTTAAACACTTTTCATTCAATAAACAATTTTACCGTACAACACCAAAAAAAAAAATTATAAAAAGCCTACATTTGTTTTAGATGAATCAGCACATTTAAACTAATTTAATTGTGCTAATTTTAAATTTGTCCAATTATCTCCATCGCGTACCTTTTTTTTTTAAAAAATTGTGATCCGTTTTTGAATTTTTGAGATTTTTTTGAAAATTTAGAACATAGGATACACATGGTTTTTTTTTTTTTTTAATCTTGAGTTTTTAAAATATTTTTTTATTATAGTAAACTTCACAGTATTTATCTAATATAAACAATTACACAGTTCTTACAAACAGTTTCAGTTTTATATTAGAAGATGTAAGATTTAGAAAGCCTAAGATTTAATAAGTGTAAGATTTTTACCTTTATGGCACATCATAGGCATCATGTTGCAACATCCGCTAGTATTGGTGGTGAATATTTTCTTTTGTAGCATTTTTACATTGCAGCAAGGTTTTGGTTGAACCACTCTCCATGTTTATCACATACACTACCCTTATTTTCCAAGAAAAAGTCTATGTGTGACAACAGAAAAAGGAATATTTTGCACCCCAGAGCTTCATATGAGTGGAGCAGTTGTTGAACATTTTCCATGTAGTTAGGAAAATGATGTTTGCTATTTCTCCCAACTACATGGAATTTTCATTTCAGGAATTTCTGCATATATAGGGCCTATGCATATAGTTCAAAATGTATTTCAACCTGTTTATTGAAGATCATCCATGGTCTGATCAAACTGATCACCATCTATGAATTGTCTTTTGTCAGACACCACAAAAATTCACTCTTACTCTCGAGTCCTAAATACAAAAAACAGAAGGGGGGGGATTATTTATTAATTTTTGGAAAGTTTTCCCACCTAAGCTTAAAAACCCCCCTTCCCTCCCTTCCTGTTTATTAATTTTTACTTGTTATCAACAAAAGATTTATACCTCAAAACTAAAAAGAAAAATTCAGTGAAAATCAGCTTTAAAAATTAGAAAATAATTATTTCAATCACAGATAAAAACAAAAATTTTCATTGTAAACTTTACTATTAAAAATAGTAAATCTCTATTTGTTGAAAATGAGCTTTTGGTTTATTTGTTTTTTATAAAAATACTTATATTGTAAAATGGCGTCAGATCGGAAGTTATCACAAACTGACTGAGTGAAGTACTTGACAAGTCATCTACCCTTCATCTTCTAGGATTATCTCTTACTTCCAATCTTTCTTGGAAACCATATATTAAATCGGTTGCAAAATTAGTATCTGCTAAGGTTGCATCTCTTTATCGAGCTCAACACTTTCTTACTCCGGATTCTATTCTCTATCTCTATAAATCTCAAATTTGTCCTTGTATGGAATACTGTTGCCATATCCGTGGCGGATCATCTAATGATGCCCTTTCTCTTTTAGACAAGGTGCAAAAACACATTGTAAACATAGTTGGACCTGCTTTAGCAGCCAACTTCCAACCATTATCACATCATCATAATGTTGCTTCTCGTTCTCTTTTCTACAAATACTGTAATGGGCACTACTCTAAAGAGCTAGCCTCTCTTGTGCCATCTACTAAAATTCATTCTTGTGTTACTCGTCATTCAGTTAAGTCTCATCCTTTTTCTGTGACCTCCAAAAACTCTTATTCATTTAGTTTTTTTGCTTGAACACCAGTTCTTTGAAATTCGCTTCCTTCATCTTGGTTTCCTGATTTATATAATTTGCAATCTTTTAAGTTGTCTGTCAATTGTTATCTTGCTCTACAAAACTTCATCTTTTCTCTTCCAGTAACTTTCAACTCTAATTAGTGGTTACTTGCAGCCTTGTTGGAAGCAAAAGTGGAAATATATATGTGTGTGTATATATATATATATATATATATATATATATATATATATATATATATATATATATATATATATATATATATATATATATATATATATATATATATAAATTAGTAGAAAATCACTTGACGAAAATGTTTTTCATCAAAAAAGACTCATCAGAAAATTAAAAAAGTTAAAGACGCTTTTATATATATATATATATATATATATATATATATATATATATATATATATATATATATATATATATATATATATATATATATATACACATATATGTATATATGTATATATATATATATGTGTATATATATATGTACACATACATACATACTTACTGTAAAACCCCCTAATTCCAGATGGTTTAGAACTTAAATCATCATAACTTGCTCATTATAAAAGATTTCGGAATTATTTTTTTAAATAAATAAACTTTATAACAAGACAAATCAAATCATATAATATATATATATATATATATATATATATATATATATATATATATATATATATATATATATATATATATATATATATATATATATATATATATATATATATATATATATAAACAATGTTTATTGTGTCAATATAAGAAGTTTTTATACTGCACCAACTGTATCACTATTTAAACATACCAAAATAAAAAGAATTTTTGTAAATTTCAAGATTAGTGATTAATTAAACATGATTAAAGATACCAATTGCCTTTAAAGTTAAATTTAGTAGTTTGAATGATGATTTTTAAATATTTTCAAATAAAATTAAAAAATCAAGTTCCATCTCTCATTGTGTTTTACATAAAATGATTTTATTGTTTTCTCTTTTTATTTGCTGTGTGTCATTGGCGTTAGTGTTTATGATGGTGATCTGCTCCTGGTTCTTCGTGATATTTCTATTAGCATAACATTCTATAAATTTTTCAACATGATTATGCTGCTTTTCAAGATGTTTAATTCAAAAATTTTAATTTTTGTCAGTTGTTTTTTTCAGAATATTTCAAGTTTTTTTGAAGTATTATTTCTGTGAAACTTGCAAATTCTTCTATTAATTATTTTGGTTTTATTTTTACATGGTACCAAATTAAAAAAGTTTTTAAAATAAATTTTGTTTAGTATTATTTAAATTTAATTATTCTAATCATTATTATATAAATAATGATTAGAATAAATGAATATATTTTAAATTTTTTTGTTGTTTAAGATTTTAGTTCATTAAGCACTTAAATTTAAAAAGAAAAATGAAAAATTAAAACCCATTTTTATATACAAATATATTATTATTTTTTTATCTTTTTGTTTTAAAGGTTTTAATATTTTTTTTTTTAGTATCAATTTTTTTTACATTGTTCTTCTTATTTAGATTCGTTAGTAAACTTTGATTATATTAAAGGAGTTGAAGCTATTGAATATAGGAGAAAATCTGATGGAACTGTTAAACAACAAATTGTAGAAAAAAATTCTTATCAATCTTATAAAGCCCAGTATTTTAGAGGACATAGGTTTGAATTGTATCATAAACCAACTTTCTGTGACATTTGTCAAGAATTATCATGGGGTTTATATGCTCAATCTGCTAGATGCTGTTGTAAGATTTTTTTTACTTGCATATATTAAGAAAAACTTTTTTAATTAAGTATGAAATTTTTATAAATATTTATAAATAATTATTAGTTGTATTTTTTTTATACATGCTTTTAATCTTTTATAAATACTTATATAAATATTTATTATAATATTATTTTATAAATGCTTATAATTTTTGTTTCTAGTCTGCCGTTGTACTTGTCATTTAAAATGTGTAAATGCTGTATCTTTGGATTGCCCTAAAGCACCATCAATAGAAAAATCATTTGATGAGATTACAAAAGAAGTTCAAGAAATATTAGTGAGTTTTATTTAGGTTTATTATGTATATTCTTCTATATTTTTCTAATATAACTTATTTATACTAATCATTTCTATGACCTTTTACAGCTGAATAAAGTTTTTCTTTAGTCTTATGTGTTAATATTTATAAAGTTTTTATTCTTTTGATTTTCATTAAGAATTTCTTTATACATTTATATAACTTCACACAATTTTATAACCCCATGAGCTTCTACAACCCTAAAAAACATCAATGTCTTCACAAACTTTGCAGGAATTAAACTTTGGAAATGTTTTTCAACACTCTATTTTTAAAAACAAATTTTGAAAATAGGTTTTTGAAAGTTTTTACTCAGGTGTTTTTCTAAGCTGGAACAATTAAAAATCCACAGCTTCTATTTTAGTGTTTTGACCAGGTCAATGGATTTTATTTTAAGCTTTTTTTTTTTCCAGCATAGCATAAATAACATTTATAGTTTTTTACAAATATAGTTTTACAAATTACATTCATAGTTTTTTTATATATATTCATTGTTTCGTTTACTAAAACAAAGATAAAAGTTAAGATTTGTGTTTTGAAAAGCTTTGTTTTTAAGATTGAAATGAGTTTTGAAGTTCTTTACAAACTAAGTTTATATTGAAGCTAGAGTTTTGCTGAAAATACAGAGATAATTGCTTTACAAACTTAGTTTCATTTGAGATTTTGAATTAAATTATGAAAAATTAATGATTTTGTTGAATTCAAATTGTTTGCAAGTATCATATTGAAACTTTTTTACTTAAATGATTGAATTTGTTTTTCAAAATTCTTTTAAAAGAATGGAAGATAAGGAACTTCAAGTAAAATTTATTAAAAGAATTAATGAGGATGAAGACTCTGGTATTGTGTCCATCGAAAATTATGTTAAAAAAAAGGGAGATGAAAAAATATTGATGTCAAATCTTATTGAAGCAGAAGATCTTTCTGATAATAGCCTAAATGATTCTTTTATTGATCTTGTTGATTCCTCAATAAATGTAATAAATTTAATTTCTGTTTTATCAGAAAGATTGCTATTTTATTAGAAAGATAATTGTTTTATTAGAAGTATTGTTTTATCAGAAGGGTTATCAAATGAATGTTGAATCAGTAATATAATTAGAAGTTATTCAATTTCTTTGTATTTGTGTTTAATTAATGCAATTGTTTTTTAATTAATGCAATGTTGTACATCTATCAGGTTGAAAAAAAAATCTAATAAAAATTTATTAATAGCAAAGTTATAGCAGAATTAAAAAAAAAAAGAAAAAAATATTACCAAACAACACAGTTTTTATATAAACTCTTCTATATATGCTTGATAGTCTAATCCTGAGAATTACTTGTCTACATAACATTCAATCTAATGAAGATCATATTGAGTGTTGAAGTCCAAATGATCTTAAAGGGTTACTAATAATTAATAAGGAACCACAAACTTGAAGAAACTAAGAACCTGTGTTGTAGAATCAACTTACATATCTATGATACATGTTATCTATATCTATAATCTATAGCTTTTTATATAGGAAACATAATGATTTTAAAATTTATAAACACATTGAAGGAGTTTATATTGAACACATTTAAAGGTGTTAAAGGATTACAATCTTTATATATATATATATATATATATATATATATATATATATATATATATATATATATATATATATATATATATATATATATATATATATATATATATATATATATATATATTTATATTTATTTATATATATATATATTCTTTATATATATATATATAAATATATATATATATTCTTTATATATATATATATATATATATATTTTATATATATATATATATATATATATATATATATATATATATATATATATATATATATATATATATATATATAAATTATGTTAGTGTATTCTACAAACAGAGTGCTCAAAGTTCTAAAAGAACAGAGCAATAAATTAGTAAAAACAATAAACTAGATTTTGCGTACTTCAACACTGTGTTTCGCCATCAGTAGGTTCATTAGAAAGAATCTTCCTGATGAACCTACTGACGGTGAAACACAGTGTTGAAGTAATCAAAAATTAGATAAGTGTTTTTACTAATTTATATATATATATATATATATATATGTATATATATATATATATATATATATATATATATATATATATATATATATATATATATATATATATATATATATATATATATATATAAACAAATTTTTTCTTTCCTCATTCGATGCCGGAGATTAAATGTTAATTATTTACATCAAGCTTTGTTCCATGGATTTATTAGAACTCATGCCACCATAATTCTAATTGTAATATTAACATTAATTAGTTTTGTAATTTATGGCTATTGATTGCCATAATATAAGTTTATTTCTTTTTTGTTTTTAATTATTTATATATATATTTTTTTTTTTTAATTTTTTTTTAATGTTAATTCACCTCCCCAAGGCCCAGAAGGCCACTACAGACGAGGAGGCTACTTAATTGTGGTTATAACCCTCTCTCAACTCTATAACTCCGAAACACGAACCTTGATAAACAAGGCCGCTGCGCAGAGAAACAAGTTGAGCGTGGTACTACCAGGGGCGTGGTGGGGATCAAACTCATAACCTCTCGCTTATGAAGTGAGCGCTTTACCACTACACCACTACGCGGTAGTGGTGTAGTGGTAAAGTATATACATATATGCATATACATACATATATGTATATATGCATATATAATACATATATGTATATATGCATATACATATATGTAGGTGTGTGTATATATATATATATATATGTATATATATATATATATATATATATATATATATATATATATATATATATATATATATATGTATATGTATGTTTGTATGTATATGCCAGGCCAGATTATCCTGATACTGGCAATATGTTGCCCAGTACAACCTGTTTCATGTCCTGCTGCCTTGTAGAATACACTTTAGGCAAAGACTAGGAGATGCTAACTCAACACGCCCCCTGCCTTAAGACTTTTGGTTGAATAAAGACTAAAGATAGTGTCTTTATAAAAATACTCATCTTTGGCAGATGTTAAATGCATCTGGCTACTGTCTTAAAGTATGCCTCCTAAGGAAAGACATAAGGGGTAAACAGATTCTATCTGTTGACCAGCCTCGCATCTCTTTTTCATCTATTAGGCTGGCGTAGATGTATTTATAATACATTGTTTCCAGTTTAGGATGTTGAATGCTGGATCTTCTGGACTCTTTACATGGGTTTTACTCGTGTCTCTGTTTTAATGGCTAGGAAAATCATTCTATCTATTATCTCTTTCATTATATTATCTCTTAATGAAGGTACAGCTCTAAAACTCTATTTCATGGTTCTTAGGCCGGCTGGCAGCCAGGTTTCTTGAATTCTGTGGTAGCTCTCAGAGAGGCTGATTCCATCAATGGCTGTAAAGTATCAAATTACTAACAGTGCCATGTTTGCGCATGGATGGTATCCCTTTTCATATTTTTGATGTGCATTGTCAAGGCCACATCACTAATATTTGTGGTCTTAGAAGTACCTTCTCTTCTGTTGAGTCTTATCTCTTGCAAAATTTACTTGCTCTTTGTGAGACTGAGGTCTTGTGATCTTAATGTTGATGGTAATCTTCCTTTAATTCGTAAAGAATTTTATAGTGACATGCTTGGCCTGGGCATCTCTTTCGTCTTAATACTGCACTCTTTTCAATGTTATTTCTGATCAAGTTGACTAAAACCCTTCCTCTTTATCCTTCAGCCAATATCGTTGTTGTTGGTAACTTTAATGCTCATCACACTGAATGGTTTAGCTCTAGTGTTAGTGACTCTGCAGGTGTTAAGATCCACAACTTTTGCCTTTTATAATCTCTAACACAAATAGTCAACTTTCCAACTCGCTTTCTAGACAATCTGAACCATTTACCTTCTTTACTCAACTTATGTCTTGTTTCTGATCCTAGTTGGTGCTCAGTTTCTCCACATTCACCCTTAGGTGCTTCTGATCACAGTTTGATCTCTCTAAAACTTTTATATCATTCTTATCATCATTAGAATACCCCTATAATCGTACCTCTTACAACTGCCTTTAGGCTGATTAAAACTATTTCCATGATTTCCTTTGTGAGCCCTTGGGTAGAATTTTTTTCTTTCTGCTGATAAATGTGCTTATTATGTAACTTCTTGGATTCAGGCTGGCATGGAATCTTTTATTCTCTGTTGACAATTCCAAATCAAGCCTCACTCTTCTCCATGGTTTTCCTCTCATTGTGCTACTGCAATTTCCAATCATAACCATTACTTCCATATCTATCGCCAAAACAATTAACCAGAAAACAGACGTTTGTTTACTATTGCTAGAAACCATTGTAAAAAAGTTTTGTCTAATGCCAAAATTAGGATCCAAACACTTCTGGAGAATCTTTAACAGTGTCTATAAGGGCAAATCTGTTATTCCACCTCTCTTTCATAGTTCAAGTTCAAACTTTTCATCTATTCCATCTCTTGATTTTACTAATTACATCCTACCTGATATATATAGTAGATAAGCAGGTTGATCCCTTGCTTGACATTCGTATCACTCCAGCTTCTGTATCTCAAGTGATTTTCTGACTCTTCTACAGCTTGTGGTCTGGACAACATACCTGTTATAGTCTTGCAGAAGTGTTCTCTGGAGCTGTCATCTATACTTTCAAAACTATTAAACAAGTACTTATCAGAGTGTTGTTTCCTAGCCTCCTGGAAAGCGGGATCTGTTATCCCTAGTTTCAAAATATTCTGGAAAGCAATCTGTCTTGTCTAACCACTGTCCCATTAGTCTTCTTCCTATCATAAGCAAGGTATTTGAGTCTTTAATTAACAAACACTTAACCTGTCATCTTGAATCGAATAACTTACTTTCTAATCATCAATATGGATTTATATCTTCTTGTTCTACTGCTGATTTGCTAATAGTAATGAACGATAGGCTTTATCGTGCATGAGATAGATGTGGAGAGGTTAAGACATTTCTGAAGCTTTTGATAAAGTTTGGCATGGTCTTCTTCATAAGCTTTCTTCTTCCATTTTATCAGGTAACATATTTAAGTTTATTGAATCTTTTTTTACCTATTGTAGTATTAAGGTTGACCTGACTGGACACCACACTTCTTCATATCCTGTAACTTTATGGGTTTCTCAAGGTTCTATCCTTGGCCCTATACTTTTTTGAATTTGCATTAATGATTTCTTAAAAATTCTCACATCCAAGGTGGCATTGTTTGCTAACAATTCTACCATTTGTTCTTGTCTTAATAAGTATCCAACACTCTCTGATTGTTAAGAGGGGGCATTTGAGGTTGAAAAGGACTCAAATAAAACTTTTTTAACTAATTAAAATCTGCAACAATCTAGATCATCCTATATTTGCTCCCTTAATTAAAATTTGCTCCCTTAATAGCAAAAGAGATGCTCTAAAGAGCATCTCTTTTGCTATTAAGGGAGCAAATTTCAATGAACATTAGAATTTTCTCCCTTGATCTTGTTTTCCTGATTCTTAAAATTAGTTTAATAAATCAACTTTGCTAATTTCTATTTTTGTGTTTTAGAGTTTCCAAGAAGGGTACGAACATGTATCAGTTCAAAACAATAATTTACCTAGTTTTGTATCATCAATAAGTCATCTTCGAAAACTTATTGAAGAATTTAACTCCCACTCACCTGTTATAATGACATTAGTGAGTTATTATTATATTATATATTTGTTTTCGATTTTCAGTGGATTTATTCCATTGTTTATTTTTAGCACAATGACGGAACATTTGATGGTTTTATTCGTGTCCACATGAATCTAAACAGACCTGTAAATGTTTCTGCTGATGTTTCAAATTTGACACTAAGGAAAGCAGTTGCTGCTAAACGATTATCAGATTCTCGAAGACCTCTTTCAGAAATTTTCAAACCAGATAATTCTGACCATGATTCAGATGTCTATTTGACACCTAATGTTTCTCATGGAAATGAGTTATCAGTTTTAGAGAGAAGAAACACTGTAAGTGATTGGTATAAATGCTGTAAGTGACCAGTATTTTGCTGAATGATTTCTTAATTGAATGATTCTCTGAGATAATTAGTCATCTCGCGTTATGATTTTCAAGAATATCAAAGTTTATTTTAGAAACATAAAAGATTTTTTTTTTTGTACCAAGGCTATATTTATTTTAAGATTTTATTGTTACAATTTTTATTTAGAAACCTGCTCGAAGACTAAGCTTTTATATGCCAAGAGGAACATATAAACCCTTGCATGTTACTAGTACTACAACTGCACTTGAGGTATGTTTATATATCTTAATATATGGTTTAAAAGTAAAGAGTAAGCAGATTTTACGTATTGTATTTAATACAGTTCAATTTTTTTTATCAGCTTGATTGAAATTGAATGATAAATTGTATCTGTAAATGTAAATTCATGTTACTAATATTAATATTGTTATAAATAATAAAAATTGTTAGGTAATAAGTGCCCTTTTAACTAAATATAATGTCACTGATAATCCAAAAAAGTTTGCACTTTACGAAAAGCATGTTCCAGCCGGAGACAAAAACAATAAAGAAGGTAATGATATCTTTTATTGAAAATAAAATTTTAATTTAAGGAAATTTAAATAAAATGCTATAAAAACTTAAATACAAAGTATGTTATTTTCTGCAATTTATGTTTAATTAGCAACATTTCGGCGATTAAGAGGCGATGAGAATCCATTACTTTTACGGTTAAATTGGGGGGCATTAAATACAACAGACTCTTTTGTTTTAAAGGAAGATGACGAAGGTCCCATTCAGGTAATTTTTATTTTATCCTTTGGTGTTATTTACAGTTATATTTTTTTAGTGGCGTAGTGCAATGACGTCATGTATTAAGATTATTACAAAAGCTGATTTTGTTTCTCTTTGGAGCGAACTGTTTTTCTCGATTCTAAATCCTGTTTCTGAGTAATATTTTAACCTGATGGGTGTTTTAGAACAAAGCATTCATCAGTTAAGCTTCATATTCATGCAACATAATAAATTTGTACAAAAATAATTCATAAAAAACATGTTTTTAACTTTTTAAGTTTATAATTCAACGGAAATCACGTATAACTTAATATTTTTTTCTTTAGTGGACAAATTTTGAGTTACCTGAATTAGCAAATTTTCTTGAGATTTTGCAAATCGAGGAAGATGCTTTGTTGGCTCAGGTATGTTAATATTTTGTTTGTTTTTGATGGTTATAATGTTTTTTGTATTATATTTATAAATATTTTATAGATATACAAAAGGTTTGAGTTGTATAAGCAATCACTGCAAAAAGCAATCGAGTTAAAAGATCGAATAGTGTGACTATTAATATAAGTTAGACCATTTGTTAAAATAACAATCAAGTTAAAACATTGTCTTGATCAATTAAATATAGATTACGTCTTATAAATATTAGATCAGATATGATCTATTGAGTAATTTATAATTTGGTAGAGTGAGTTTTGAATACTGTGAAATTGTTTTGACTACTGGATTTAAATCAATAACCGCATAATTTTTTATTATTTATAAAATTATTTTTTTAAATTTTTGTTACAATTGTCAATTAGTTTGTAAATAATTTTTCTATTGTAAAATTGAATTTAATAATTTTATTTATTTACTTTGAGAAACACGAATCCCTTTTAAAAAGAAAGATAAAAAGATGATCTAAAAAAAAAAAAAAGATTATAATTTTGATTGTTTTTTTTCACTGGAACTTTTACCAAAACAAAATTCGAATCTTACTCAAAAATGTATACTTTTTATTATTATTATTATTTTTTAATATAACAAACCAAACGAATGGGCTAGTACTAGAAAGATTCCTATTTTAATTTCTATTTATAGCAATCTAATACTAAAGGTTTTTTTTAAAAGTTTGTTAAGTTTCAGGTTTCCAAAAGAGATAAAAAGTAAATAAAAATAGTCAACTGAAATTATTTTTGTATATCATGAATATACATTAATAAAAAAAAAATATCATTCAATGTAAAATTATATTCAAATTTGTCATTAAACAGAACACGATGTTCTTTTAATTTTGTGTTGTACAACGTAATTCTACAAATATACCAATGCTCGTAATATCCACGAATCTTAAAATTCTTTTTTTTTTTTTTAAGAAAAACGTGTATTTGAATTACTAACAATCAAAATGTTTTATTAAAAAGTTGTATAAGTAAACAACATCGATAGATAAACTGATTCAGTATACGTGCATTCTTATTTTAAACTTTGGTTGAAAAGTTATAAAAAAAAATTTATTGAATAAATTTGAAGTAAGCAAGCTTAGATACTTCAGTCAAGTTTGTAACCAGAGAACAAATAAGTAGATGTTTATGGATGATATTTATATATAATAACTTTCGTAAATTTCAATTTAAGTATGCACTTAAATTGAAATTTACGAAAGTTATTATATATAAATAATTTTATTTTTTACTAGTTTAAAAATAGTAACTCAACAATACAAAGCTAAGTTATTACGCGAGAAGAGTTAACAAAAAAATTCGGAACCTTCGTACTTTTCGTAAGCCATAAATAAAAATCTTCAGTTTTTAATTATGGCTTACGAAATGAAAAAGTTGTAAAAATCAACAGATAGCAATCACTTCGAAATCCCATGAAACTAAACATTTCAGTCACTGATCATTAGCTTCTTTAGAATGTGCTACTTCGTTGCGTAACAGTCTAGAATCAAGCAAGTAAATAATGCCAAACAGCTCCAAATAACAAAAGTTTTAAAAGACTTAGTTCAAATCTTATCAGTTAAATAATTATACAAATATTATACAATATATTATACAAATCAAAAAGCATTTTAAATACGAAACTGTATTATTCACTATTTATTATTATTCAATATTTACATAGTTGATATGGCAGTGAATACACTGCCATATCAACTATGTAAATATTGCGTGAGGCAGTACTAACTAAAGTAAACTAGAGCCTTTTTATCGTCATCAGAAACATATAGCACGCTTAGTTAATTCGCGTGATCGACAAACTCATTCGAAGTCTCTCTTAAGAAAAATTAATATATTAAACACATATCAACTTAACGTATACTTTTTCTTTGTTTTATGTACAAATGTAAAACGAAATTTTCTCCGTCTCCTTTTCATACTTTATTTTTAACAAAACAAAAAAATAAACACGAAATGATAATTTTTTAATGCAACCATTTTCATAGTCAATTTTGCATATCATTTCGGGGACCGTATCTTTGGAATAACATTGTCGTTAATCTTTTTATTCTTTTATTCTTGCAAAACATAAACTTTTTTATTTACTAAGTGAAATATTTAACATGTAAATATGTAACACTTCATTTTACAGCAGTTCTCGACGACAAGACATTACGGTCTTCTACGAGTCTCGGCTTTTATATATATATATTAAAAATCTTCACTTGTAGTTGTTTATATTATTATACTTTAGCTTGTAAGTTTAAAAAAAAACAAAAAAAAAACTAATTACTCAGCCCTAGACTCATTTAACAGTTTTTCAGTTTATTTTTTTAACGCAACAATAAACTTCTGAATTCGTTGGTTCGTCCAAAAAATTTCTCCATTTATTTTAAGCACTGAATTTTGACAGCATATAGGTAAAGTAGTAAAGATGGTTCTGAACTAAAATCAAAATTAAAAAATGTACGAATCCATAATGGCTAAAAAATTTTTATGAGCGTTAAAAAACCAGGTCGTTTTAGAAAAACAAAGTGCGATTAAACAAGTTTTGTTTGTTCAAATTAGTAATTTTTAGTTCAGAACCTAGTTCCAATATTGAAATAAGGATAATAACTAAAATAATAACTAAAAATTATCGTTTGAATTCAAGTGAACGTAACAAAAACTTATTTCTGAGAAAAATGAAAAATCAAATTAAAAATGAAATAAATAGTATACAATTATGAAACTTGTGTGCCCCAGAACTATATGTTTCACCCTCTGTCTCTTTTTTTTTTTGTCAAAGAATCCTTTTTTAACTGCGCTTTTAATTTTCCTCTGTGTTTTTTTTTTCCGCTTATTTTACTATTAATTTGCTTGATACGAGTACTGTCCTTTTTTGTTACATAGCAGCTAAATTATTTCCCAGAAGTAAAATTTAACAGTTAAAATACATTATTGAGTTCAATAACACCTTCATAACGATAGCAGAATACTATACTAAAAATAATTGGTTTAAAGCTTCATTTGGATTTTGGGTAAACCCATGTAAGCACTTTTTTAGAAGATTTTCAGAGCCAAGATCTTTAAAGATGCTTTCAATTTTTCTTTTATAGCTAGAGATTTGAATGTGCTTTGTAGATTATACCTTCAAGTTTATCTCTTTGCCATTTACAGCAGCTCTTTGTTATTTTAGGGCAAAATCTCGTGAAAACTCATTACAGCACGTACATTCACTTCTTAAAAGTGTTTATTTTTTTCCTCAGGAGACGAGTAAAAATTATAACTCCAATCACAAGATATGCATTCTAGTTTAGGGTTATGTGATTGTCCCAATTATTTTTATCTGGTCAAGACTAACAGTAACCTTGTCACCACAATCTAGGCATCTGCTTAAAAGACAATTTTGCAGTACTCCAAAGTGAATTATTATAAAGAAGTTAGAGTATCCTTCTTCAACAGTTAGGAGTGAATCATCTAAACTGATTTTTGATGACAAAAAAGCTACCTTTTTCTATTTAATCTTATTTTAATTTTTTTACTACTCATATTTAACAACTCTATAAATATATAAAGAATCAATGTATGAAGATTGTATATATGTTCATAAATCCAAAGGATATATTTTAAGTGGAAACTGCAGTTGTGTTGTTGGGTATGTTTACTTAAGCAATTATTTGGCTTTTTTAGTAACATAAAATAGGTATGTTTACTTGAGCAACTAAGTTTTTTTTTTTTAATAGCATAAAATTTTATTAGGATTATTTAGGATTATATTATATTAGAATTATATTAATTAGGATACTTTGTAATGATTAATTAGAAGTAGTAATTAAAATAATGAAAATTTAAATTTTTAATTGCTTATATTTAGATTTGGATCAGCTTGCAGTCATATCGCAGTTCTACCTTTTAAAATTGAAGCCTGCATATGACTTAAAATCAATAAATTTCTTGTACAAGTTTACAATGTGTATGGAATCGATCTAAAAAGCTTGTTAGCCCCACAGCATTAGCAAACTTAAATTTTTAGCTGCCCAAAAAAAAAAATTGCCCTTACATATACTGGTATTTTAAATTCCAAATTTAACGAACTAAAATAATTTTATGCATAGACTTTATGCAGCTGTTTTTACAGCAATATAGATTTTTTGTTTTCTAGTGAAATTGATGCAGCAGAAAAAACCATATTATCCCAGAACCTTTGACATATTTATTCGAAGCAAGTTTAACAAACTTTTCAAAGGAAGTTTTTATAAAAAAAAGATGAACAAACTTTTCAAAAAAAGTTTTAATAAAAAAAATAAACAATTATTTAAACTTTACAAAAAGTGTTATACCCAAAAATCTTTTAACAGATTATCAGAAATAACTTGTGCGCAACATTTTTCACAGTGTTGGAAAGAGTATCATGCAAGTTCTGGTGCGTTTATAGAATGCTATTATCATGGGAAAGGCCTTGTAGAAATTAAATGCCCTTACTAATGTTTAAATGGTTTTATAAAATGGTGATAAAAAATTTCCATTGGGTTCTAATCATGTAGTCAAAATAGAACACCCTTACTCCTACCACATACAAGGTCAAATATTAATATGTGATTTACTTTATTGTGATTTATTTATATAGTCCCCTAATGAATTTTACTCCCTCTGCTTGTCAAAAAACGAACCGTTTTGTAAGGACATGCTTGTTTAGTTAAGTAATGTGTTTACTTTAAAACCTCTAACTAAGTTATTAACTAGAAATTGTTTGCCAAATTCAGAATATTTAATTAAAGTTTACTGTTTATATCAAAAAATTTGGTCAAATGGTTCCATGTGCTAATAATAACTACAAGTATGATGGTTTCAATTTGCCTGTAATAAAAGAAATTCCTAAAAGAAAATGGTACTGTTCTCTATGTCTAATTACAGAAAAGACTATGTAAATTTAAGATTTTTTTTTTAGATTGTAAATATAAGTATATTTTAATATATATTTACCTACATAAAATATGTATTTATATAATTTTGTTTAGAAAGAAGTATTCAAATACTATTTTTATATTTTAAATAGAACATTGTTTATAAATAGTTTAGAAATAGTTGATAATTAGTTAGAAAACGCTTTTTTTAAATTAACTATTGAACAAATTGATATCATAACATTATTCAATAAATCTACAAGCATTATCTATTTGTGTTTCAGTGTATTTATCTTGTTGTATTGCTCTGATCCAAAAATTTCTTCTTTCTTTTTTTTTCTGTTGTTGTTACAAATGAGTTCGGTAAAAACTTAAACAACTTCCTTTTTTATTCCTATTAAGCAACCAAAAGCATTACAAGATACAGACATTATGTTTCAATAGTTTGTTTATTGAATTTCGCCTACAACTACTGCGCATGCGTTAGTTGCGCATGCAAAAATGTAAACATTTGCAATTGGTCTATACCATAAAAACGTAAATTTCTTTATTATGGAATGTATGATTTATCTCAAATAATATAATTTATGAGTCTGCAATGTTTAAACTAAGTTTAAAATAAACAAAAAAATTTTTTTTTGTTTTTTTTACATTTTTAATAGGGCCCTAGCTACCTTAATCTAACACATGTCAATGTTACCTACATGTCAAAGTATTCTATACTAATTTATGAGATCGTTACGTGAATGTATTTTATTTTTTGTTTTTGTTTTGTTTTTAACACTAGCGTTGTGAAAACTCCAAACTTAAGTATGTTCATACCTATGCCGAATGAGGAGGCCTTGCAAAAAATAAGGATGATAAAGGCCTAGGAATAAAAAAACCCTAAAAGGTTAGCTATTTTTAAAAAAAGATCCACCCTAGATGCTAATAATTATAAAAACTCTCTTACAAGTACCAGCTGTCGTGTCATAGAAAATATTATAAATTTAAAAATTGTTGACCAAATAGTAATTATCTAATAACATTTTTTCCGAACAACCTAGCAATTGTCATCAACAAAGTTTTTCTCTGGTAGGAAAAATCGCAGTTAAAAGTTTTCACCAACAATTACTTTACATTTAGAATTGCACCTGTTTCATTTTATAAACAAATAAATTTCAATTATAAATTAGGAGCTCATAATTTAACTGTTCTGAAAATTCAAAAGCACTTGGAGTGACTATGGACTCTTTTTAAATTAAAAAAATCATATTGCAAATCTTTTAAGTAGTAAAAATTGTTTAAGAAGTAAAAATCATTATATGTATATATATATATATATATATATATATATATATATATATATATATATATATATATATATATATATATATATATATATATATATATATATATATATATATATATATATATATATATATATATATATATATACAATGCGGAAATAATATTTATTGTTTAAGTTTTTTAAAAGTTGTGATCCATGTGCTCTCGTAAAAGCTTTCGCTACCTACATAAGACCTATTATGGAATATTTCTTTCCAGCCTGGTTACCGCGCTGCACTAAAATACTAAACGCTCTCAAAAAAGTACAAAGACGTCTTACTAAAAAATTAGCTAACTTAAATAATATTTTCGTATTTTAACAGACTTAAAAAATACACGATTCAGGACTACTCAAATTCGTCGTCAAAAGCAAGACCTAATTTCATGTTACAAAATTCTGAGCAACTTCGTTTGTCTTCATGAATCAAAATTTTTTTAATAAACAATTTATTTATACTCGAGGTCATAAATTACGCAATTTAAAGTGTCAACTTGATGTTAGTAAATATTTTTTTTCCCTAAGAACCGATAATATTTGGAATAATTTGTCGTCTGAAGTTGTAAATCGCAATAATATCAAGAGCTTTAAAATGAAAATTAACTTCATCAATTTTGAAAAATACTGTTTCTGCTAACTGCATATCGTGTGACATTTCTTTGTAATCTTTACAAAAAAATTAAGTATCAATTTTCGGGGAGGGGGAGGCAAATTTCTTGCCTGGATAAATATTTTAGTCTAACGGCTAATTTGATCTATTATAGAAAAACGAAACAAGTAAAAAATGCTTTTATGGTAACCAGTATGCAAAAATATCTACTAATAACAACAAGCATATTAAAAAAAAAAAATTGAGGGATGTAACCATAAAGTTATCAAGTAGACATTTTTAATTTGGTTTTAAATTTGACGGCTGTGGCAATGTGGTTAGAGTGCTTGCTTTAGAAACAACAGTTCCAGGGTTTGAAGAAAGCTCAGAGCATATTTAGCACCATCAGTAACGAAAGGAGGCGCCAACTTCTTAGTTAATATCAATATTCCTAGTTAATATTAGGTCTTACAACAATATTAATGATAGAATTTTTGAAAGTTATCTCAAGACTAAATATGAAAACATGTCGATAGATAGTTTCTGGAAACACTGAAAACAGAACTTTTGAATGTACAGTTATTATTATTAGAGGGAACCTAAAAAAAGAAGTCATAACTCTTTCACTGGTATTGTTATTGTTATTTCATGAACCAATGATAAATGCAATTTCAAAAAATGGCAAAGCTTGTTAATTTTTGTCTAATAAAAAGTCACTAATGAAATTAAGATGTAGTAGAACTCCTACATATGCCACATAAATCATGCAAAATTGTTTAATTTCATGAAGTCAAATAGGGCAGTTGCCATATTTTATAGATCCATTTCAAGGCACAATATAAAATATAAGAATTACATCAAAGATAGGCTTCATACCTAACAGTTGTAGAATTAAAAATTTACAATAGTCATTTTTTAGTTCATAAACTGGAATGTGTTGGCTATGCTCAAAAACTTTTAGGTGCAAGTGTAATTAAAAACAAAGTATAAAAAAAAATTGTTGTCATATGTAAAAAACTTTTTGTAATGAGTTTTTTGACAGAGAAAGCCATTGACAGAGAAAGCCATGGTATGATATATTAATCCATCCAACTAAGCATAATTATGCGATGAAAAAAGCAGTTATTTAAATATTCAGAAAAGAAGAACATCATAAATTTTGTCTTTGTACAAAAAAGGCAAATTAATAAAGTGGTAAAAACTTATGTACTTCAAAACTCACATTACCGGCTGTTATGAGGGATGAAGATTTTTCAAAGACTAAGTAAAAATATAATACTTAACAAATCCTTGCATGGTTTGACTCAAAATGTCAATGAATGCCTTAATTCACTAATTTAGCCTTGTTGCCCGAAAAGAATTTATTTCAGTAAAAACATTTTACAATTTGTATAAGTTTTGCAATTATCAAATTTTATCATATCAGCAATGGGTTGAAGAAAGTTTTTAGTAATCTAAATACTCCAGGATATTTTCTGATAAAGGTCTTCCAAAAGTATTTAAAAATGTCAACAATATTTAGAAATTTAAATGAAGATAAAAGCATTCAAGGGTAAAAGGGACACTTTATTGATACTGATAAAGATCTTTTAAATATATTTACAACCTATGTTTTTTTAATAATATTGTAGAGTAAAGGTGCGGTTTGTGGAATAGTATCGTAGTGTGGAATGCTGGTGTTTTTCAGAAATTGTTAGAGGCATCTACATTCTAATAACCGAATATGATGCGTGATGGAGTTTTAAGTTATTCGATCGCCAAGCCCATGTGCAAACATAACCTTAAAATTTCGCATAATGAATTATTTGGTGTCTACAGTCTTTTTTACATCTATGCAAACAAGTTTTGTGATTTTTCTAAGTGCATTCATGAAGTTTATTAATTAAGGTCGCTAAGCTAATATGTTAATATGCTGTATTCTTAGTTTACCTGTTAAAAATTATTTTTTTTTAATTTAACGGCATGTAAGTTAAAACAAAAATATGAGTGGTTATCACAAATGCCTTATAACTAAATAAAAAATTAATTTCCAAATTTTGGTTTGCACTCTTCTTTGTTCTTTTATTGTTATAATTATTATTTTTTTACACCCTAAAAATTTCATCCACAATACTTTATTAGTTTCTGAGTATTTTAAGAAATAATGATCTCTTTTTTTGTCATTTCATTAATTTGACTCACGCAATGAGTTAGATGAGGTTTTTCTTGCTTTATTATTTTCAATCACAATGTATATGATTTTGTGTTAGATGATATAAAAGATGATATTATCGATCTGTTAATTAAATAATAAGCTTAAGAATTAAAAGAAAAAAGATTTGAAAATTATTTAGTTTGAAAACTAAATAATTTTCTTGTTAAACTAATGCTCATATCTTGTAATGTTTTTATCGTTATCGTATCAAAAGATAATATTGTTGTTATGTGTATAACTTAATAGATATATATTAAATATTATAATTAATTAGAAAAATCCAATTTCTACAATAGTTTTTCATTTATAAAGTGTTAAATTATCTGTTGTTTCTACTTTTTTTAAGTTTAGTGCAATAGTTCAAAATTTTTCTGTTCGAAAACAATGTTCCGTTAGACAACAATTTCAACACAACGATTTTCTTGGTACATAAGGTACGTACCCCAAAAAAAAAACTTCAGAGTAGGACAATATACAACAATTTTCTAATTTTTTTTATTCAAAATATATTATTTTAAAAAAATTTAATTAAAAAAATTAAATTAAATAAATTAGTTAAATCAAGTTTTTTTGCCT
Source organism: Hydra vulgaris (assembly GCF_038396675.1). Taxonomy (NCBI): domain Eukaryota; kingdom Metazoa; phylum Cnidaria; class Hydrozoa; order Anthoathecata; family Hydridae; genus Hydra; species Hydra vulgaris. The sequence goes on from NC_088931.1 coordinate 81,317,457, forward strand.
CGATTAATACTGAAAAAATGGTATAATGTTGACATTTTGTAAATAAAATATCTAAAAAGCTAAAACTGTGTAAGACTTAAATTTTTCACCAGCTCTTCATTGTATAGTAATGAGCAGGAACAAAACAAAACTAGTCATAATACAAAAACTTTCAGATGACATTGATATTTTTTACTCATTGATGGTATTTTCCATTGAAAATGCTCTTAAAAAATGCCATAAAATGACCATTTTTTGGTGTAAAATATAAGTTTTGGTTCAACTTCTGCCATTATAAATAAAGAATATAAGGTAACAGGGGGCATTAATCCCCCTGTTACCTTATATTCTTTATTTACAATGGGGTGTTAAGCGGTAGTGGTGTAGTGGTAGAGCGCTCGCTTCATAAGCAAGAGGTTCCGAGCTCGATCCCCACCATATCCCTGGTAGTACCGCGCTCATCTTGTTTCTTGATGAGTGGTTTTTCCATCCAGTTTTCAGTTTCCCTCAAACTTGTTGAAAAACTTCAGCTAAGCAAGTGCTTGTTTGTTTTGACTTTTTTACAAAACACATCTACACCTTGGGTGACATCGAATGAAAAATACATCTACACCTTGGGTGACATTGAATGAAAAACACATCTACATCTTGGGTAACATCGAATGAAAAGCACATCTACACCTTGGGTGACATCGAATGAAAAACACATCTACACCTTGGGTGACATCGAATGAAAATACTTTTTAAATTTTTTAACTATCTATGTATGTTATCAATGTAGTACTGATATTTGTAGAGCAAATGAATCTAGAAATTTAAGCAAAGTAAAATAGCTGTTGAATGAATGTCTCAGGGATTGTTTATAAATTGCTTTAAAACTTACTTTTAATACTGAATTTTATGTAATATTTTGAATGAATTGCATTTCTCAGAAAAAAATCTTTAATTTTTTTAAATTTATTTTTTATCAATTATGCATTTTGCCAATAAAAAGAAAAAAGTTACAAAAATTAAGCAATACAAATATATAAATACATGGCTGGGGCAAGAAGAAGACAAATTCGGTCTTATCGCAAAGCCCCCTAAAATAAAAATTTCAATAATAAAAATACAAAAACAACGTAACTTCGTTAAATTATAAAACATATATTAAGCTATATGATAGTGTAATATATCTAATACAAATATAAACTAATACAAATATACAAAAAATTTTTAAATGATTATTTTTTTATTTTTTTATTTTTTATTTTAATTTTTGACAAAGTAGTATAAAAAGATTTATTTTAATTTTTTTTTGACTTGTGATTTAATTTTTTTTTACTTGTGTTTTAATTTTTTTTTTTTAAATCGAATGAAAAATAAATAAAAAATAAATTGAATAAAAAAAACGCGATTACTCCAAAAGTTTTAGAAAAAATTTATTGTCATTTATTAAAAATGTTTTTAAATTGTTTAAAAGAAAAAATGGTTTTTAGCTCCTTATTCAAAAGCGTGTTCCATAGTTTAGGACCTCTATTTGCAATTGAAAACTTAGTAGCAGAATAGTAGATTTTAGGTTGAATGAAGTTGTTTACTGTAAAATGTGTTGGGTATGGATAATTTATTTTTCCAAAAGTTGAGTTAAATATAATGGGTTCGGTTTTTTTTATCCACTTTTTAGGCAGCAATGAATAAAAAAAATATATATATATATTTCAAACAGGTTTAGTCTAACAACTGCTTAGGTTTGTATAGCAGACCAATATTGTTTTGAAATTTTATTTTAAATTATATTTATGTGCTCTCGTCACATTTTCATCTAAAACAGCACCTAAAAACAACAATGAACTCTCTCTTATGATGCAAGAGTTATTACCAAAAAGATTAGGAAGTTTTAAAGAAATGAGTTTCTTTTCAATATTAAATTCTGTTCTGTTAATTATTAATTAGTTTCATTAGTTTATAAAATAAATGTTTTAATTAGCAGGGGCTTAATGTTGGTAAAAAAGGTGATTAAAACAATCAAATAACATTGGTCATATAAAATATAATGCATGTTTTAATTTTATAAACATTAAACAGATACAATTTAAATTGAAAGCAAAAGTTATTTGTTTGTAAAAATATTTTAAACTTTTTTTAAAACATAGTTTTGATAATTGAGTTAATTACCCCCTTTATTTAGCTGCGTGGCTTGGACATACTAAAAGAAAGAGGATGGGGACAGGAAGTTCAATGCAACTAGCCAGACAATGACAGATGTTTACAATTCCATCATATGTAAGCAGATATTTGCCAACCAAAAATCCGAGCATTATTACAAGTACTTTCCAGCTATAGTGCTCACAATACTTCTGCCTCAACATCAATACTACGTGTATCGCTGCCAACATCATTGTAAAGTGCAGCATCATCAACAGAATTATCATCTTTATCTTCGGTACCTGCAGAAATACTACAGACACCATTTTCTACCTCATTCTCAGGAAAGTCTTCTGTAAGAGACTATTTTTCTTAAAGAACTGCAGCTCAGATTTGCACAAACTTCTGGGCATGGTAGGTTGGGTAAAGTCACCAGGTTTTGTTACGGAGAAAGCCTAACAGATGATGAACGTTTGAATCAACTGAGAGAAGCAGCAAAAAAATACAACACACAAAAAAAAGACAACAATTCATAGAGGTCAAGGAGAAAAATGGGTGTGATGTGATGTTTGTTACAGGGGGTATTCATGTCCCCAGCTACTCCTGTTGCTGTAAAAATTTTAACCTTAAAGCTTATGTTGATCTTAAAATATCATGTTCTAAAGTCAACAAAATTGCTAAACATCAATCACTGAGAAAAACACAAATACAAAATTAAACTGAAAAAAATACAATGAATTCATTAATATAAGCAAAATAAGAGTCTTTTCGTACTCCTTCTCTTAAAATCCATTTCTGACGTGACTTTTAATTTTTTTCTAACATTCATGCCTAAGGTTGATGACTTTCTATGAATGTTTTTTATGAGCTCTGTATAACTTTCGCTAAATGCATTAAACATAAACTCTGAAACTGGCAATCCAAGTTTTTGTATTATTGGTCTTAAACCAGATTTACTATCATTAAGTTCGATAATGCATAACAAATACTTATTTTAAAGATTTTTCTTAATACAAAAAGCTCCTTCAGATATTTAGTGAGCTGTGTTTTCTCTTTTATTATAAACCATCAACAGAAACTCTACAGATCATTATTTCTTCACTTTTCTGCTTGCCTACTTTTGCTGTTGCCGTGGTTGCTTTAGTCATAAATACTTTACAAACACTATATAGTATACACTATATGTATATAGTGTTTGTATATATACCATGCAAAAGATTAGGAATATTGTTGTGAGCTTTTAAAAAAAATAGAAGGTAGCAAAAAAAATAGCAAATAATAAAGAAAAAAATTGTATAGCTCAATGAACTCTATAATTATCTCTAAATGATACCACCATTTAATCATTAGCAGCAAAAGACTTTTTACCAAAATACTTTGTGATATTGTTTTTCTTTTATAACTAAGGAATAAGATCCTTGTAAGTTTCAAATGTTTGATGCCATTGACAAGAGCCTCAAATAAATAATATATATTCTTAAACTAAATTATTACTAATTAAAACTATTATTAATGTTATAATCAATCGAGTTTTATTTTTCCTGGAGTTACTAGCTGACCGTGAAGAACCAGATACTAACTTGTGTTAAATCATCTTTTTTTATGAGTGTGTACTAATTACAAGCAAATGATCCTTTTTTAGTTCCAGAATGATTTTTTAATATATTATTTATATATGAATTTCTAAATTAAAACTGTTGTTATTACTTAAAGTGTTCAAGTAAAATATAAACAACATGCATTTGCACGTTGTGTTGAGGTTGAAGCTTTTTTCCAGTGAGCAAATCCAGGTTTCGTGTTTTTTGTAAAATCAAGACCCGATTATAACAAGTGCTTGAATATCGAATTTGTTTAAATAGTGTATAAATTATAACAATTTTTACTTTTTGATGTAATAAACCTAATTTAACAAAAGTTATTATGAGAAAAGTGAGTATAAATGGTTTAAATAAATTTGAAATAAATCGGGTTTTGATATTACAAAAAACACAAAGCCTGGATTTGCTTACTGGAAAAAAGTTTGAAAGTATGACTAATAAACTCATCTCAACATGCCGCTGAAGGGTTTTTTAATTGTCAAAAGCTGTTAATTTATTTTACCATAAAACCAAGTCAGAGTAAGTGACAAGATGGTTGCTAAGGACGTTGCTATGCCTAAAAAATTTAATCATTTTTGCTATTAAAAATATTCAAAAAATAACTTTGAAAACGTATACAAACGTATAAAATAGTAATAATAATTTTTTTTGATTTTTTATTAGTTTTTGTAAAATAAAGGGTATGTATCACCAGAAGCAATTTTACAAATAAAATGGGGGTGAAGGGGGTGAGTCCTTAAAAAGTAACAATTTAATAATTTTGTCAAATACTTGACCACCCGACAAAAAACCGACTACAAATCAAAAATTACCTTCTTTGGGGGAAGGAGGGTGGAACACATAACCCCATCCCCTCCCCCTAAAATCGCTTATGTGTACCACGCATCAGGAAGTTGTAGCCTAAATTATTTTCGGTTCCGGTTTCGGTTATGAATAATAAAAATATATTTTCAGTTTGGTTCCAGTTCCGTCAAAATATAAATCGCTAATTATAATACCTTGGACTGCATACTGCGTGCGTCTTTTCTTGAAATTAAAAATCTAATACCAACTCCGGTCATACCTTGACTGAAAAGAATTGTAATTAAGTATTATGAAGGAGAAAAAAATTTATTGACTTGAAATTTATGTAGTTTTACATCCAAATTAATTACAAATGATAAAATACACATTGAATAAATGTTGTATTGTGGTTTATTTTTCTTCAGCTAACCATCTTTTGAAATTACCTTAAGCGATAAGCTCATAAACACAAATCAATTTAAAAAAAAAAGAAAATACGAAGTGTGTAAGATAAAAAGTTTAGATTTAGAAAGGTAACATAAAGAAACTTAAAACAATGGTCAAAAAAGTTCACACGGACTATAATCATTATTACCTAATTACACGTATTTAAAAATTTTAGTAATTTTTGAATTACCGTTTAAACATTAACTGTTCACCTAAAAATTGACCGCCACGGTCAGTTTTTCCATTATTGACATGCTTTTGATCTTTCCATTGCTTGTGATTATTCCTTTTGAACAATACAAGATTGACAAAAAAAATTTTAAATTAAAAACAATAAAAATTTCATCAAAACTATAAAACTTGGTGTAATATTAAATTTTAAAAATATCAGTCAAGCGCAACTAATATTTAAAACTCATGCTTTCGGCATCCTCTGATTGATTCTAACGAATTAAACTTGTCAACAAAACAAAATAGCTAATTCAAACAGTTGCTTCGTACTTTAAAGAATAAAAAATGTTACTATATATTTACTGTATTCTTATTCTTTTAGTAGAAGCGAAAAAAATCAAAATTTATCAAAGTGGCGAGGATAACGAAGATGGTATTATAAAGTTTGGAAATTTTTTCATACTTTTTTTTTTAATTAAATTTTTTTTTTCTTTTAGTTATAAAAAAATTTTTTTTTTTGTATCTTTTTACAAGGACGTAATAATTATAATTATTACGTAATACTAGTTTAGTATTGATTCATGGGTATTTATTTGGTCTTTTAGGTATTTAGGAAATTTAGTTTAACTCAATTCTTTTTTTAGTTATAACACCTCAGCATTTTGAATCTACACCAGATGTTAAGAAAAATGCTGGTAAGAATCTTTATCTGCTTAGTGTATGATTTGTAGGATTTTCAATGGAAGTCTGATAATTTTTAGGGACTTGAGGTTTTTAATTGATATAAAATGATTACAATAATTAGGGTTTTGAACTTCTGTTTTAATTAAAGTTTTTATAGCTTAAGACTATTTAACACTTTGTAAAAGGTTGCATAAAAGTATTTATCAAAAATATAGTTTAAGAAATAAAACACATATTAAAAATTTCATAGTATCTTCTGCAAATGCACTGCTGTCACGCTCATCTCCACGCCCTAAAAATTGTCAGTACTGTAAAGTAGAGGGTGATATTTGGGTGTATGATAGTAATGCTGCACGTAACATGAAAGAAAGAGCTATGAGATTTGGGAAAAGATCTCACATTTATAAACCTGCTGAAAGAAGATCAAGTAACATCACTAAGCGCATAGAAGAAGCAGAGAAAATGATTTGGAGCACCCCAGTTATACCATACGTGTTTCATAAAAGTGCAGGTATGAATGTAATTTCTTTGCAAAAACTTTTTTATTTGTTTGCGGATAATTTTAATTTTTTAATTTATTTTGATTATAAATATTTATGGAATACTTAATTTCTTTTGGACGTGAAGGTAGCAAGGTAATCAGCGCTGTTAAGCAAGCCATGGAAGATTTTCAAACTTGGACCTGTGTGAAATTCATAAAAAGAACAAAAGAACAAAATTACGTCAACATTACATCACAGAACAACGGGTTATTTTATTATTTAATTTAGGCACGCTGGAATGCTTTATTGAAGAATAAAAACAATCAACAACATGTAAAGTTTAGAAATATCTCATTTGGGGTGTTTGTAAATTTTGCATGATTGTTTCATTTGAATGATAAAAACTATAATGAAATTTTAAAATTTCAATCCAACAAAAGGTAACATTATTTATTTGTATAAAATTTATTCCCTCCTGCAAATCTTGTTTGAGTTTTTGTCATATTGTAGCCTACAAGATTTTAAGGACAGTTTTATATTTGTATAATTTTTTTTAATTGCATTTTTAAGATTTTGATAAAAATTAGTATAATACTATATAATACTCCAATATTCAGTTTCGAAAATTACTACTTTTTTTACAATAATTTACGTCATCAATCGTGTTTAAAGTTCAATTAAAAATAAAAAAATAAAAATATGTTTATGACATTGGATGTATTGCTGACATCTGATCAAAATTTCTGAGGTTTAATATTCACCCTTACTGACTTTTATTGTTGAATAAACTCTTTCAAGCAAGGTAATAATGAACTTTTAGAGAAAAAGCAGGGTAAAAAGAATATTACCAGCAATTAGAAAAAACTCGTTTCGAGGTAGCTGGCGATGGTGGAGATATCCACAAGAACTTCCTTGCTAGTGTGCTGACACAAGAAAATTTCTTTTGATTGGTCTTCCATGATGTTTGTATATAATGCTAGTTCATACTTAGCATTAGTAAACGAACAACTTTTCTCAGTGGGTTTTAGTTTTTTTCCATTTAGATTTTTAACAGCACTGTTTGAAGTCTCTTCATCAGATGAACTCTCATTCTTAGAGAGCTATGTAGGCGCATATTAAGTATACCATTGTCATTGTGGCTCTAAATAAAGGATTTTCTACGCTCTAGATAGATCAGTAGTACCACTGGATTTTTAATGAAATTTCTAACCACTTAAGGACACTAAATCCTTTATGACAAATAAATCTGCGAAAAAAACTGATGTTAATATATTTGTTGATTCGCTTTCATTACATTTGAACCTCTATCAGTCGTCCTCATTTATGTTTTTTTGAAAAAAAATAAAGTTGGTTTGGGAATTTGTACCTAAAAGAAAAAAATTTTTAATTTTTAAAACAACATTAACAAAAAAATTTTTTAATTAAGATTTTAAAAAAATGTCTATTTTAAGAAAGAGTTATTTGTTCTTTCAAAATAATAAACAAATAAGAACGAGTAATTAATTAAAAATAATGCTGAATTAAACATTTACTAGATTCTAAATAGCAATATTAGTAAAAGTAAATCCAATATTAAATTATTTCTTATTACTAACTATTCATTTTTTTTATTTAAAAAAATAAATTGCAAAAAAAAAAAATATTGTAAGAATTAAACTTTGACTTTTTATTGTGGTTTGGTACTGCGTTTTTGCTAATATTAACAAACTATACGCCGTTTATTCATTTTTCTTCAATAAAATTTATAAAATTTTTAAAATTATTTTTTAACACTAGTTGTTATTGACTTTAATTGAAGGACAAGAAAAAAGGACGAAAAGGTCGTAAAGATACAAGTTTCCACATTTTAATATATTTTTATATATAATATATTTATGTATATATATAATTTTAATAACGCTATTACTATATTGCTCTATAATTATTTACTTATCTTTGCTACAGAAAAATATCTAAAACAAAATGTTCAAAACTTTAATAACAGTATGTATATATATGTATATATATTTATATATATATATGTATATATATATATATATAAACATGTTATTACATATATATATATATATATATATATATATATATATATATATATATATATATATATATATATATATATATATATATATATATATATATATATATATATATATATATATATATGTAATAACATGTATGTATATATATATGTGTATATATATATATATATATATATATATATATATATAGATATATGTGTGTGTGTGTGTATATATATATATATATATATATATATATATATATATATATATATATATATATATATAAACCTTATTATTTTCATGGGACGAATTATAATTATAACTGCAATTTATAATCGAATAACAATTGAAAAGCAATTATCTTATGATACAAATTAATGGCTACAAATATAAGTTTGTACCTTACAAATATTTTATAGAAATATTTGTTTAACGAATATTTTCATATTTAGATGTTGGTCAGAATTAGCACGTGTTGGCGGAGAACAAGAAATTAGTCTTGGTGATTTTTGTAACAACAAAGGTAATTTACTTTAATTTAAAGGCAATATTATTTCATAAATAAATCTTATAAACGTTAATCTCTTTTATTTTTATAATGAGAAATGCATAATTGCTTACGTCACATTTTTAATAGTCACGTTTTTAATCCCAACTCATAGTTCAAGAAATATTATTATATGCTACTACTATGTTAACATTTGCTAATATATAATAAGAACAACGTAGCTAAAATATAAAAACAACAATAAATAGTAATATTTCTTGAAAAATAAAAATAAAACAAAAAAAATTTGAAAATAATATATATATATATATATATATATATATATATATATATATATATATATATATATATATATATATATATATATATATACACACACACACACACACACATATATATGCATGTATATATATGTATACATATATATATATATATATATATATATATATATATATATATATATATATATATATATATATATATATATATATATATATATATATGAATATATATATATATATATATATATATATATATATATATATGTATGTATGTATGTATGTATGTATGTATGTATGTATGTATGTATGTATGTATGTATGTATGTATGTATGTATGTATGTATGTATGTATGTATGTATGTATGTATGTATGTATGTATGTATGTATGTATATATGTATGTATATATATATATATGTATATAAATATATATATATACATATATATATATATATATATATATATATATATATATATATATATATATATATATATATATATACATATATGTTTGTAAATATATATGGAAAAAAAGCGGCTTCACTTTTTGTCCCATAAAATCCTGCAAATTAGACATATAGTATATAAAGTAGATGTCTTGCTTGCGGGATTTTATTGGACGAAAAATGAAGCCGCTTTTTTTGTTTACAAATTTAATCCGCTATTTGTAAAAAGGAAAAAATATTAAATAGTTAATGTTGTGGAACCATTTCTAATTAGGGCATAAGCGGCTTCACTTTTCGGATCGAAGTTAGACAACTTAATATGCTTCTTTTTATTCTTTCTATTTCTCTTCCGTAAAATTAAAATTTTTACAATCGACGTCGTTAACTATTCTTTTGTAAATTTTCTTTGTAAAATATTAATTATTGTGAAGACTTGATTTTTCATTAATGCTGCATTTTTAAATTTTCGTTTTAAACACAAATTGCTGTTGTTTTTTGTAAGCATTAATTTTTATCTTAAAACTTAAGTTTACAATTTGTAAATTGCAAATGCGTGATAAATTAGAACTTTTATTAAATATACAGTTACTTTAAATAAAAGATACTTATATTCAATTGATAATATTATTAAAATAATGTTATTATTCGTAAACTTTAATTTGTATTACTTATTGAATAATTCTGTATAAATAAAAAATAAAAGAGCTACGTTTTAATTCCTGTAATAAAGAATATGACTCTCGCCATTAATCTGGATACAATGAAAATAAAATGAAAAGAGCGACAAAAAAGAGAAAATTCTAGAAGTATGAAAACACTAGAAAATACGGGTTTACAATTTCTTCAAAAACACAGAACAATGACAATTATAATAATTGAAACATCAACGCGGACACTTTAAGTGCAAGAAGTGAAACGAAATTTATTGGAATTTATGCGCTCGAAGTGCAATCTGATATTTCGATACTTTTTTTCTATACCGACTGGGCCAATATTGATATTGGAGTGTTACAATTAAACTTAACACCAAAAAACGTAGAAAATGCCATTCTAAGAGGTCCAGATTGGCACCCAACTATATTTCCTGTGGATAAATACGGTAGTCAGAATATGGTTGGCAGGCTAATGGAGGGTGCAAAAAATTATATGGTAGAATACCTGACCATAAAAAATCCAGCAGTCATAAATCATCTTATATCCAGTGGCGAAATTTAGAAAATATTAATAAACCTACCACTATTGATTGCCATATAGTAAAACAAGTACAAAATGAGAAACAGAAATAGAAAGTTTTATTAAAACGAATATTAGATGTAATTTTGTTTCTTGCTGAGCATAGATTGGTCTTTAGGGGTGTTTTTCTACTCATCTAATTGAAGGTTCAAACAATAGAAATTTTCTGGGATTATTAGAAGTCATCTTTTAAGTCATTGCCATCCGCATTTGAACAACATTTTAAAAACATAAAGCAGGTACAAACGAAAAGCAGAGATGCAAGTACATTACTTATCGGCAGACATTCAAAATGAATTCTTATGATATTGTGCTGATTATTTGAGAACTTGTATTTTAAAGGAAAGAGAAACTAAAATATTATTTCCTTATTGTAGACTCAACCCCCGGTTCGGCGCATATAAAACAACTTAAATTCATTTTACGGTACGTTGCTATTAATTTCAACAAATTCGTAATTATGGAAAGATTTGCATTTCTCGAAACGCTACAAAGATATATTACTCCTATAAGTGACTGTCACGCATAAGGTTATGATAACAGATCCAACATGAGTGGATCATATGAAATCAAGAAATACAAAAATAAATTGCAAAAGTGCATGGAAATGATATCGGTGATCATCTTAAAGATGAAATATTACATTTTAAAGCAATTTATATTGCTAATTATACAAATTATTTCTCTTCAGCCCGTTTAATTATTAAATGAAATTAAAAAAAAAAAAAATTGGAAATGCTATTTCTGAGCATTATAATTCCAATAAGGCAATTACACAATTCTAGTGACAGTTTCCCAAGCAGAAAGATTGTTTGTTGTGATTGTGTGTTGAAAAGAATAAAAAACGTATTAAGATCAACAATGAAACAAAATCACTTAAATGACTTAGGACTTTTATTTATTGAAACCGAAATGGCTATGAAAATTAATTTTGAAGAAGTTAATAATTTTTTTTTTGCAAACTGAAAGGCTCGCAAAGCTCTATTATGAATCTGTTTAGCATTTTTTGTACACTTTTCCCTAACTTTAACTTTTAAAAGACTTTATAACTTCGACTTTTAAAAAATTCAATTAATTTTAATTTTTAGAGACTAGAGCACTCTTCTAGCGTTCCTATGTATATGATTGATTATAATAAGGGTCCATTAAAAAACTTCCCCAGGGCCCGAAGTTTCTCTCGGCGGCACTGAGTTCATAATATTCTTGTTTAGCTAAAAGATCTTTTTTTAAGAAGGTTATTAAAACTATAAAATAATTGCTTTTTTAACGGTATTTTAACATCATTTAATTTGTAACAGTTTTATTATACAGAAGAATCCCATTAACTCGGGCTCTTAAAAGGATATATATATATATATATATATACATATACACACACATATATATACAAGGGTGGCGCCAGCATTTTTTGGTCATCGAGATATCTAACTTCCAGACATGGAGCAAACTGTCAAGTAAAATACCAAAAGCCCAAACCTCATTATATAAATTTTTGATACCTATTAATAAAGATATTTGCTCTGAAGAATTATCTGCCGAACTATCATTTGATGAGTTTGAAAAAGCTTTCAAATCTTTAAAAAAAATAAAACACCTGGTGCAGATGAAATAAACGGAAATATTATTATAGATTGCTACGAACAGTTAAAAAATATTCTTTTTAAAATTTTCAGAGCATCTATTCATCAAAGTATTTTTTCCTGAACGTTTAAAACTTGCCAGGGTTACCCCTATCCATAAAGAAGGCGACAGATCCAATATTAGTAATTATCGTCCCATCTCTGTTCTTTCTGTATTTTCTAAAATTTTAGAAAGAATTATCTTCAACAGAGTATACAATTATTTTAATTACAACAACTTACTTCATAACAATCAGTATGGTTTCAGAAAAGGGAGTTCAACTGAACATGCCATTATTCAATTTATGCATAACATCTCTGAATCTTTTGAAAAATCTCAATATACACTAAGTGTTTTTATTGACCTATCAAAAGCTTTTGATACGGTCGATCATCACATTTTAATCCCAAAAATTAAACATTATGGTTTAAAAAATAAAATCTTAAAATGGTTTGAAAGCTATTTAACAAATCGAAAACAACTTGTGTATAGTAATGATGGTCAGCAAAGTTAACCCCTGAGCATAACCTGTGGTATCCCACAAGGTTCTATTCTCGGACCACTACTATTTTTAATCTATGTAAACGACTTAAAAAAAGCTTCCAAATTGAAAAGTATAATGTTCACTGATGATACTAATCTTTTCTTATCTCATACTGATATTTATGAACACTTTTCAACTACAAACATAGAACTCAATCACATTTCTAATTGGTTCAACAAAACAAAATGGATTATCTTTCACTCCTGCGCAAAAAAACGTTTTTTACCAAGTAATATGCTTCAAATTTATATTGATGAAACGATAATAATAAGAGATACTGTTATGAAATTCTTAGGTGTTTATCTTGATGAGAATATTATTTAGAGAAAACATATTGATCATGTAAGCACAAAAATTTCTAAAAATATTGGCATTTTATACAAAGCCCAAAATTATCTAAACAAAAAAAACCTAACCCAACTCTATTATTCATTTATACACAATTATATAAATTGTACAATCGTCGCCTGGGGAAGTACGGATAAAAGTAAACTACAACATCTTTATCGCCGTCAGAAACATGCAATCTACGTAGTTAATTATGCGCTTTTCAAATTCAAAATATTTTTTTGATTATATGAAGGTTCTAGATGTTTATAAACTGAAGATATTTAATGTCTTACGTTTTACTTTTATATGGAAAATGTATCTTTATTTGTTTTTAATGACCTTTTTTCTTTAAAACCAATAAATAAATACACCTTTGAATAAATGAACCTTTTTGTAGAACTAAGTTCAATAAATTTTGTATTTCATATCGTGCACCCCATCTTCGGAATAAAATAATATTAACAAATTTTGATCCTTCTATTACTCTTCCTGTTTTTAAAATTAAGTTAAAAAAATTCATTCTTTTTATGGACAACATTCTAAAATTCTACTAAAAATGTATGCAAAATGTATTTGTTAAATCTTCAGCTTATTATATATTAAAATGTGTTGTATCTTTGCATAATGTAAATACGTTAAATTATATATATATATATATATATATATATATATATATATATATATATATATATATATATATATATATATATATGTATATATGTATATATATATATATATATATATATATATATATATATATATATATATATATATATATATACATATATATATATATATATATATATATATATATATATATATATATATATATATATATATATATATATATATGTTATAAAATTTTTTACTTTCAAGGTTCCGATGATAAGATCCTTATGATCTTCTTTCGGAAACCTAGCTTTATATTGTTAGAACGCTGAATTGTATCATTTGCGTAATTGTAGTACGACTTATGTTTATGTATTACGACTTATGAATTATGTAACACACGAACATTGTACACTGAAAAAAAAAAAATATATATATATATATATGTACACACACACATATATATATACAAGGGTGGCGCCAGCATTTTTTGGTCTTCGAGATATCTAACTTCCAGACATGGAGCAAACTCCAAACATTTATATGTTTATACCCTTTCCCCAAACGCGAGCAACAAGTTTTTTTGTTTTTTATTGTAGTTATTTAGGTGCTCCTAGAAAACCTTACGGTCTTATCACAGAGCACTGCGGAAGAGCATTTAACTGGAGGTTCACGCCTCCTTCCGTACCAATGTCACTTGTTCAGCTGGAGCAGGGTCGAACCTCGGACCTCTGGGTTCTGAGCCAGAACTTTAACCACTGCGCCACGGCTTACTCAAGTTGACGAAACATTTTTTGTACTATTTTTAACTAGACTTATATTCATCGAGAAATTTTAAGTTTCATAGTAAAATTTCTCAGCGTTTAAAAATTATGACCATATAAAATTTGCAACCTAAATTTGCAACTCAAATTGAGGGGAGTTTAAACTTTATACGGTTATACTTTTTGAACGCTAAAATATTTTACTATGAAATTTAAAATTTCTCGATGAGAATAAGTCTAGTTGAAAATAGTTCAAAAAATATTTCATCAACTTGTTGCTCTCACGTTTGGGGCAGAGGGGAGCTAAAATTTATAAGGCCTTTTTGTTCCCAGGCTCCAATCGTCGCAATTTTTTGCAAAACATCCATATTTGACATAAGTATAAACATATAAATGTTTGGAACTTCTATATCTTATATATATTACTTATATATATTTCATATGTTAGGGCATGTTTATTTTTAATTTGTTAGACTAAAGATTTCAATATTTATATTGCAACGGAGTTTATATATATATGTATATATGTATATATATATATATATATATATATATATATATATATATATATATATATATATATATATATATATATATATATATATATATATACATATATTGATATTAGTAATGCGTATGTCCTCCATTACACTGGATCACCTCGAAAATTCTGCCTTTCATTGACTCCACTAGTCATTGAAGTGTAGTATGATCCAACTCGGACCATGCTTCAAGGATTTTACACTTTAACTCAGTAACAGTTTTAAATTGGTGTCCGGCTGCTTTAGCGTCATGAACTTTTCTTGATAGCATTCCCCACACGCTCTCGATTGGATTTAAGCCCGGGCTACAAGCTGGCCATTCGAGAACTGGGATGTTGTGGTCTTTAAACAATTTCATAGAATGCCTAGATGTGTGAATTGCAGCATTATCTTGCTGAAATATGGCATTATCGTCCATGTTTTCATCCATATAAGTTATGAGAACATCATCCAACATTTCTGTATACTTTATCGAGTTCATTTTAGGTAAACCACAACACAGAGTCAATTTTCCTGAATAAGAAAATCCACCCCAAATCATTAAACTTCCTCCTCCATAATTTCGTTTTATTTGTGGGTCATTTATTCCTCTTAGATCATGCCAATAACAACTGTAAGATTCCGGACCATCTAAATTGAACTTTTTTTCATCTGATAATATTACGTTTTGTCACTCATGAGTCCAATGCATATGGTTTTTAGCAAACTGTAATCTAGCAATTTTATGGTGTTTTTTTAACATTGGTTTTTGGTGTGGTTTCTTCCACTTTACGTTTGGTGTTGTACGTAGAATATGTGCAACATATTTATTGGTGACAGGCAATAATAATTTATCCTTTATTTGTGTTGCATTCAATTTATTTTTGGTTGCTTCGAAGCGAATTCGATTAATTTGCCGATTTGTTAATACTTTGTTGCCGTTTGTTGCTTTTTTAACACCGTAATTGTCACCTCTTGCAATGTAGTTTCGTACAACATGGTCAGATCTTCCAATTTTTCATGCTATTTCTCGTATAGAAAGTGCTTGTGAGATTTCTGAGCCACGATTAATTTGTATTTTTTCAGCATCTGTCAAATACTTTCCTTTAGGCATTTCGTAAAATGCAATAAAAATGATACTGGCAGAGCAAAAGATCAAATTACACTAAAATTTATCAATTTATTTGTGTAAAAGTGATTAAAAATAATAATTATTAACCTGATTGCGTCTATAGATATATTTCAATTAAAAAATGTGCTTTTGTATATCAAACAAACTCTCATGTTAATAAAGACTCCCCAGTGGGCACGGTACGTTTTTAAAACGTTTTTTAGACGTTTTTATAAGGTTTAAACCTAATAAAAACGTTTCCATTGAAAATGAAACGTAGGTTCAATAATTCATGTATTTAGTTGTATCTTTATTTACATTCTTTTACTTATCATCGTAGTATTTCACTAAAAAACATCATGTATGAAAACCAAAAATATTTTTTTAACTTTCGCTATTATATTATGTTATTACTCCTTAAAAACGCACTTGGTATCTCGGGATAAAATAATTTTTTAAAAGTTTATAATAAGTAAGTTATAATGAAGTTTACATTGCTTTTTCAGTAAAATAATACAAAGTTTAATAAAACTCTCTTTTTAAAACTTAATTTCTGACATATATGCATGCTTGTATATGTGTGTGTTTATGTGTATGCTAATATGTATGTATATATGTGTGTGTATGTGTATGTACATATGTGTGTTTGTGCGTATGCATGTGTGTATGTATGTAATTGTATACGTTTATACTTAAATATTTATATGCTTCTATATCTTATATATATTACTTATATATATTTGATATGCTAGAGCATGTTTATCTTAAATTTGTTTAAAGACTTTAATATTTAAAACAAATTTAAGATTTTTAACGAATATTCTTCATGTAGTATTTTTCAGAAAAAATATTTTATTGAAAGTTTACTAAAGCCATGTGGACTTGAAATGTTATTGTTAAAGGGACTCAATAAAAATATTGTGGTGACACTAGTCATCCGTGTCTTCTTTGAGCCCCTGTCTGTTTTATATATATTTTTTGTGTAACGTGAAAATTTCATTGTAATTTTATTATTTATTATTATATGAACAGCAAAATATATTAAAAAAACAAACAAAAAAACTTAGAAAAAAAGTTACATCAAGACAAATTGATAAAATATTAAGGGGGCTCACCCCCCTCAAAAATATTTCGACAACTTCCAAGTTCATAGGATTTTTAGGGTATTCATTGGAAAGAATATTATAATAGTGTTTAAAAAAATATGTTTTCATTTTTAAAAAATGTCAGCTGTTGCCATGGTTACAAATTCAAAATGGCGAAAGTCATAAATTCTTGAAATTTGGAAAGCTAATTCCCTCGGGTTGGTACACTATTTTTCAATGAAACTTTCTAACATTATTTATTTACATTAGATGCATGCAATAAACCAAAAAAAAGTGAAATATTATTTCGGGAAGAATGACTTTTTGAGTTTTTAAAAAATTAACAATATTTTTCTATTTTTTAAACATAAAATTGAACTTTAGACAAATTAATCACAAACAATATAAAATATTTAAATCAAACTTTTGGTTTATTGCATGAAACAATCTATTGTGTGAAAATATCAGCTATAATAGAACCAAAGTTACCACATTTCTAAATTCTATTAAATTTGGAAAAAATGCTAAAAAAATAAGCAAAACGTAAAACGTTTTGTAAAAAGAGTTATAGTAAGATATTATTTTTTAAAGCTTTTCAATTCTAAGCATAATTAAGTCAATTGAAAAGGTGTTTTGGTAATGGAAATTTATACAACATCTACATTATCTATAATTTTATATAAAAAGACTATATCACATGAAAAACATTTTTTATCAAAAAAATGATATATAACTAAAAATAAGAAAACAGCATATCCAGAATAAAAAAACTAAATAAAATAAAAAACAACATCTTCAAAATTAATTTTAAAATAATTCTGCTTTATAGGTTTTTCCTTCATTTTGCTTTTTTTTTATCATCTTTTTGTTTTTTTTGTCCTCTAATTTGACTATGACGGAGAACATTTTTAACTTTTGGTATTGATTTTATCACACCCAAGATTGGTATAAAATCCTGGAACCATATTTAGTCTTTCATACAAATTAATAACAGCATTAGCTCCAATGTTAAAGTTAAAGTTTGTAAGTAAATTGAAATGCAACTAACTGTTCTATTTAGCAATGAAAACCCTTGTCTTTGCCAGGTGCCATCACATGACACAGGTACATCATAAAAACTATTCTGTGGTTGATTTTTGGATAACTCTTTTAGTTCTTGAGCTGCATCATTCATAGTTTGAGTGGCAATAAACTTAATACTTTTTTTAACTTAAAAACAATCTTGTTATAGTTATTTGATGTAAATGGTGGTGGAAAATTCATAAGTGCATTAAAGCGATTAATACCAGCAAAGCCTTGACCACCATCTACGCATTGAGTATACTATTCTGTAGTTTATATCAAACCCTCGTGACATAAATGGCAGTTTTTTTTATGTCCAAAAAACATTTTACAGTCATTTTACTTGCTAATCCATGTTTTGAACTTTCACTCAGCTTTAAACATGAACTTTGTTTACATTGAGGACAACCAAGAACTGAAATTAAGTTTGATAAATTAAACATATCCAAAATTCTATTTCCAGTAATACCATCATTTAAAGGCTGAGAAATAGCATGGCTTGACAGCTTAGTAAATGATCTTGTCTTTGGTAATGATGCTGAAGTACTTGGAATAAGATTTAATAGTTCAGATTGCATGGACACAAATTGTTTTTTGCTTGTGTATTGATTTCCTTTAAATTTTCTTTTCTTTTTTTTTAAACTTTACTCTTTTAATTTTATCATTTGTTATTGTTTTTTTATTTGCCACATAATTTTTTTCCAATATCAACTTGATAACCAAGCTCTTTTTTTGAACTAATAATTATTTTAATACTTATCCACAACTAAAAATGCCAAGAAGTTATTTATAAATAAACAAAATAATCACTAAATAATCTACAGAACAAAATTTAATTTATAATAAAAAGTTAAACACAATGTGTAGTGTATCTATGTGGTTGTATTACAGTGTGGTTAGCATGCTTACAAAGTTCATTTTGTAAGCTTTTCCAGACCTACATGGAAGCAGTTTGAAAAACTAATACTTTACAGACTCAGATTAATTATAGAAGATTAACTTTTAAGAAAAAGGTGTTGTAGATAAGTGGAGAAGAGAAAATAAAATTGTTGCTATGGACGTTGCTAAGAAGGTTATTTTTGACTATGATCAAATAATCAAGAAATAGACATACTAATGTGTTTTTTTTTTGAAAATTTTAATTCAGAATCAGCCTCCTCGTTAATTTTTACACTTGAAACATGAAAAACCAAAAATATCAAAAAAAAATTTTTTTTTGCTATTTTGACAGGGGTGAGCCCCCTTAAGATCGTATAAAATAATTTCAAAAAATTAGGGTTGACAACATGGGTTTTAAAGTGGAGGGGCACAATCATTAAGTCCTTTATATCTAGAAGGTTCTTAAATGAAAAAAAAGATCTTTTAGAAAAAAGTTAGGGGGCCAGTGCCCCTAACCCCCCATGTATCGTCGGCTCTGAAAAATTAACGAAGCTTAAGACATTGTTTCCCCACTCTACTTTACTACAAATTAACAAATTTGAATCAAACTTTTTAGGATCGGCTTTGCACGAACTTATGCACACATTAGGTTTTCTTCATGAACATACTAGAATGATTAGAGACAAAGCTATCACAATTATGGTTGAAAACATAAAATCAAGTATTTTCTATTATTATCAAAATTTTAAATCTATAGTTAATTTGAATAGTCGAAATGTATAATTGAAACGTATAGTTAATTTCTAACAAACTTCTTGTAACTTTTATAGGAAAACTGGAACATTTTGATAAATATCCACACTATTTGACCGATAAATACAATTTACCGTAAGTTTTTTATTTTTTTTATGTTAACAAATTTTGTTGTACAGTTATATAAAAAAAAGCATTTGTCTACACTATTTTTAATTCAATGTTTTATATACGTTACATATGGTGTCTAACCAAACTGTTCCAGATATAAAGTTTTATTTAGAACATCCCGGTTTTATGAGGGTTTTTTTGTGAAAATTTTTAGGTTGCAAAGAAATCTGACTAATATATTTGAAAAAGTAATAAAAAGTTTATAAAAACTTACCTAAACAGCACAATTTAGTTAGCATAATGTTGTTCTGCCGCATTTGGGCTGACGAAACCTTGATGTTGCCCAAACTGAATTGTCATATAGTTGGCTTCTTTTATTGGCTTATGTTGGGATTGTGCATGTTTCATTAGGTCAGCATTACGTCTGGCCATTGTTAGTTTTACATCAAAGTTGTTATGGTTGGCATACATTGTGTACGCCAACCATAACGCCTCCGTTATGGTTGGCAAACACATTGTATGCCAATCAACGGACGTTGGGTATCCTACCGTAAATAGCCAAAACACAGTAACTTAAAAAATCGTTTTAGAGTGTTTTTTTGAGTTGTAACATTTACTGTAAATGGAACTGTACTGCAAAAGTAACTCTGCACGGTGCAATGTAATTTGTGACATAAATTATTTTCTATTTTTTGAAATATTAGCAAGAAAAAAGATAGTAACTCTAGCTTTAAACTATGTTTGTAAAGTTTAAAAAGTTATAATTTTTTTCAAATTACTATGTTTTGGTTTTTCGCAGCAGTATAATAGGTATCATAGCTGTATACTAAAATAAGATGACTTTATGGTAAAATGAAGATGATTGGGGCTTTATATGGTCGGGGGCATTGATTTATTTTTTAATTTTTATTTAGATGCCCCAAGAAATCCTTACGGTCTTATCACAGAGCACCGCGGATGAGCATTAGGAAGGAGGCGTGAACTTCCAAGTTCACGCCTCCTTCCTAACCACAAAACTTGCCCAGAGGTGGCATTTGAACCACGATCCTTTATTTCTGAGGCAAGTGCGTTACCACTGCGCCACAGCTGCTCTGATTGAATCTGATGAACCTATTGTTGCTAAACCACTGCACTCTGCTGACATAATATTGTCCTAATGTTATTAAACAAGCTGTTTGATACAGTTGATCAAAGTATTATATCAACAATAAAACTTCAAAATCAAAAGCAAACTTTCAAAAACTACTTATCTAATAGAAAAAAATGTTTCATTCAGCAATAAAAAAATAACAACATTAGTTAAGACGTCCCTCAAGGGTCTATATTTAGACCACTTTTATTTTTCATTTTATATTAATGATTTGAGCAAAGCTTTTGACATTTTTTTAATATATTATTTGCTGGTGGTACAATTTTTTTTATTCCTACAGTAATATTAAAATGTTGTTTAAAACGGTCAATAATGAACCTCTAAAACTAAATGAATGGGTAAATGTAAAGAAACTGTCTATTAATTTTACTAGAACCTTTAAAATTCCTCTAAAACTTACAAAAATTGTTATTGATGATGACACTGTAAACAAAGAAGGTTCAATAAGAATTTTAGATGTAATTTTTTAGGAATTCTAAAAACTTGGAAAGATTACACGATTGAAAATAATATTTCTAAAAGTATAGATTACTCATGAAGCTAAATCTTTCTTAAAGCAGTCATTTCAAAAATAAATATATATTTCTCATTTACTTATCTTTATCCATATCATCCTATGTAAACATTACTTGTATAGGATCCATACCATCCTATGCAAGCATTATTTAGGTAAAGAAAAGTAAATTGCTGCACCAATAATTCTTTTCGGGAAATTAAATAATGTAATTAAATTCAAAACCATTCAAAAACCATTCAAAAACATTCAAAACCATTGTTCAACAAAACTATAAACACTAAATATATACCAAATAAACATATATTATCTTTAAATTTTTAAGCATAAAACTAATAAAAATACAATTCCAAAAATCTTCAAATTGTTATTTAATGAAATTCATCACAAAAATACCGAACAAATACTTGAATAACTACTGTTTAACCCAAAACTATATATAGTTCCACCGAGTTCTCAATAACTATAAGGGGACCTAAGGATAAATTAAAATAACTATTAATATATAATCAGTAATGATTTTAAAATAATTCTTAATCAGTTTAAACAAAAACTAAAACTATTATCTTCAAATAATGAGTTATTTCTAAATTTATTTAGTAATTGATCATTTTTGAATAACTATGATTTAGTGTATATTATGTTTTGTATGGAAAGGATTTAAGCTTTTAAATATATATGTTAAAGTAATTTTTTTATTTTTGTGTTAGTATTAAGAAAATACTAACAATCAATTTTAACATTTAAAAATGTAAAAATAAATTAATGATAAAGTAGAATTGGTAGGCTAACAACACTCTGCCTATGCAGAATACTGTTAGCCTAACAATACAGGCTGCTCGGAAAATTATTTTAATAAATATCGGGTTTCTTATTAAGAAATATTTATATATATTGGTATAAGTATATAATTATTTATAATTATTAGTTTAAATATATAATCCTTATATATATTTATCACAAATAAATTATCATTGTATATATTTATCATAAATATATATTCCTTAGTTGTACTTATAAGTAAAATTTGTTCACAGATACGATTACGATAGCATCATGAACTTTCTTCCTTCTGCTTTCTCTGTGAATGGTAAGCCAACCATTATGCCTAAAAATCCGAATATTAAAATGGGAAGGATGGGGCAAAGAACGAAACTTAGCGACCAAGATATAAAATTAATTAATCTAGTATACAAAGTAAGTTTAATATAGTTACTTTTTTTTTTCTTCTACTGTCTAGATCGTTTTTAAATACTTTTTAAAGTTGTTGTTTTAAATACTAAGAGTCGTAGTTTTTATACTTTCGGTTACAACTTTAAATGCAGTCGTTGTTTTTTTGCTTAATTATTAAGCTCTTCTTTTTTTCCTAGTGCAAGAGAGAAAGTCAAGTTGCATTGTCGGAATCTAGAGAACTATCAGATATTGACAATTCAAATGAAATGATAGACAGCGTTGATACTCTAAATAAAGAACACCGTCTTACAAACAACGTTGGTCGGATAGAGGCGCAAAGACTACCGGGTGTTGTTGAGCAACCCGGAAACATTCCCGGAAAAAATGAACAAATTAGTTTGCTTCATGACTTGCATTCAGAATATAAGCCTCGACCTCAGCTTTCTGAATCAATGACTGAATTAAATATAGCAGAAGAAAAGATCAAGGATTCTTACGAATCTCTTAATAATGAAAAGTCAGTTAGACCAAATCCGCCAAATAGTGTTCCTTTAAAATTGCATACACCAAAAGGCAAGAAAATTACGAAGAAACACAGGTTTATGATCGGAACTTAGTAAGCAAAAATCAGAGTTCAAAAAATCCAATTCTCTTTTCTTCAAAAACATTTTAGCTTTATACTTATAATTTAACTTGCGTTTTGCTGTTATGAAAACATTTTGCGTTTTGTTGTGGTGAGAAAATTTAGAGTTTCGCTGTAACAAAAACATTCGCATTTTGCTACAGTAAACTTTGCTGCTGTTAAGGAAACATTTTATGTTTTACGACATTGAAAACTTTTTTGAATATTGAGGAATAAAAGCGTTTTGCGTTTCGTTGAAAACAACATTTTAGTAAAAAATTTTAAAATTAACATTAGATGCAGTAGTTAAGTAAAGTTTTTAAAACTAACGTCAAAAAAAGAAAAACAAAAAAAAGACTTGTAAAAAAGAAAAAGTTTAAAAATAAACCTATGTTTAATGTTTGTAATATACTATTTTAATTTTTTGACTTTGTTTTGAATTGCAAGTTCAAAACACAACATTTTAAAATCGTTTAGTAGTACTTCTGTCGACGTAAGTAACTACTTATGTCGACAAAAGTCGTATTTAAGTCGGAAATTTTTATTGATTTTTTTTCTCTCTCTAATCTCTGTAGTTTATCAATTGAATACTATTTTTTTATCGTATTATATCAACTGAAGACTACGTATTTTTATCGGCTGAGTATATTCTGTGACATTTTATTATTTTTTCATTTAACTCCCATTATTACAATGTTTTTTTATTTTACAGGATTACCGCTTCCACCTCCTAGACGAAGATTCGATTCCTATAATTATCTAATTGGATAGCCTACATGTTAGTCTCTCAACTGTTCGATTAGAAGGATTTTTTTTTTATGTATATAAAAAATTTGTTTAAGATACGACTAAGAGTTAATATAAACCATAAAATTCATTTTTTTTTGTCAAAATAGAACGTAAAAAAAGAACTTGGCAATGAAAATATAAATGCATTACAAGAAAAACCCTTTTCATTAATGTAAATTATAAACTATGATAAATAAAAATAAAATTAAAATATACGTTATAAATGCTAAGAGAAGATACATTTTCTATTTAAAAAAATATTTTTATTTTTATTTTCGTTTTGATAAAGAAATTCATTTTAAAGAAGAATCAAAAATTGAAAATATTATTTTCAGAGAGGATTCCACGAAACAAAATGCAAAATTGTTCGTTCTTAATGACAGAGATTTGTAGGTGAAATTCATTATTTAGAATGAAACCAGTGTGAAATTTATTAAAAAAACCTTTAACTAATAAACATAATGCATGCCTCACTAGAAAAGAAATTTTATAAAAAAATTTTCAATCTTATTTTCAGAAAATTCTCAAGTTTTATTCATGATACAAACAAATGAAAAAAACAATCATTAAATTAGTAGAATCACAATCATTAAATTAGTAGAAAAACAATCATTAAATTAGTAGTAAAAAAAAACAATCATTAAATTAGTAGAATCTCAAATAAATTTTTTCTAAAGTTAACTAAAACTTCTTTACCTTTAAAAAACTTTTTGTTTTGGCATTTGATTAATAAATTTCTGAAAATTGTATCAGAACTTATTAAAATTTATAAATCAAATGCGGCTAAAGTTATTTGTAAAATGCATTTTTAAACAAAATTGATTAATATATATTTTTAATATAATCAACTGATACAGTCAATTTATATGAATTTGATATGATCAATTAACAATTCTGAATTAGCATAATATATCATAAACACTCGTAAAAACGAGGATGGGTATGGAGGGTATGGCGTGGGTTTGGGGTGGTATGGGTATGGATAGTTTGAGGGCGGAAATGTAGCATCTTTAACGTAAAATTTTAAACACTTTTGTTTCGGGCATTCTTCCCCAAACGTTTTTAATCTTAAACTTTATGACTACGTAAACTTTCCAAACCCTCAAAATGAAAGACCTTGACCTCAACATTACTGAACAATCTCTTATTTTTAAAAAAACTTTCACACGTCTTGAAATTTTTTTTTTCTTTCCATTTACACAATAGCTGGAAATGATTATGGTTAATGCATTTAATTGTATTTATATTTATAAAGATACATTTACTTGGCTATTTTACTTATACGAGTTCTTATATTTATATATATTTAAATATCTTATAATTTGTGTTTATCTTATATTTAATTGATATTGATTGTAAAACATAATTGAAATTAACGGGGCAAGATGATAAGACCATCGTCTTCTGCTTGCTCCAGTCAATTTGTTACGTTAACAGTTTTGTAAAAAAAAAAATTATATTGACGAAAAAGATTATATAATAATAAAAAAAAAAAATAAAAAAGGTTATTAACTTTACATAAATTTCAAACACTATAACGTTATTTAATGAAATTCAAGTGCAAAGGTGAGATAAATTTAGTTTATAACTGTAATAATATAAAGCTGAGTAAGTTATTGTTCACACATTTATGGTAGAGAGAGTACAAGTTTTAAAGATTTGTTGTTTCCAGTCTCTAATCACAGCAATTTTTTGCATTCTTATTTGATATATGCATAAACATGCTTAAGTTGAAGTTTGTCTGAAAGTTAATTTTCTCAAACATCAAAAAGGTGTTGCAGTTAAAATACCCCCTCTTTAGCGGCTCGCTAAAAAGGGGCTATTTATTATTGTTGTGTAAATCTAAAGATGTGTCTCATTAAAAATATTCATCCTGGGCGGATGTTTACTGCTTTTGGCAACTATCTCGTTGAAGGTCTCTTAGGCAAAGACTTTCAGAGTTAGCAAACCAATTTATTTTGACAAGCCTTTTTTTTTTGCATTAATTTTTTTCGTTCTTTTACAATTCAAGTTTGTATCAAAAACTTGTATACATTCAAAAATAAACGAGTTATAAATATATGTTTATAAAAGTTAATTATTAAAAAACTTTATAAAATAACAGTGTTATAGTTAAAAAAAAAAAAAAACGCCGGAAACTCGCAAAAGACCAGAAGGTCTTATCATCAAGAACCGCTGTGAATCATTCACCTTTTTACAATATTAAGTTTTTCACAATGATGTTAAAAACAAACGTTAAAAAAGTTAAAAAATGAGCGTAATATAAAATAAACAGTATTAAGAACAAAAAAACTCTAAAAGTTGTAATTAAAATAAAAATACAAAAAGCAATGTAAAAAAAATCACTGAGCAAATTCAACTTTTTAAACTCTTCAACGGTTTTAACGATTTGGAAACAATCAAAAAATTAGTATTCAACAAACTTAAACGAGAGGTCACAGCTTTAAATATGTCAAAGAAATCACTAAGCAAACTTGTCGTGAAAAATTTTTATTTAATAGATCAGCCAATTTATATTTTTATTTTATTTTATTTAAAGCGAGTTGGTTAAAGCACAATCAGTTAACAGTTTTAAAGTTTATTTACTTGGTTGCTGGATGAGCAGCAATCAAGTAAATCAGCTGTCATACTGTGGTAATACCACACTCACTGGCTCACACCAGCAATTACTAATACTAATACTGAATCATTAATAAGACTTATATACTCTAAAATATTCTTTTTGACTAATTTTTGAAAGCAATTTTTATTTTGTACATGTGTTAGAATATTATCTTTTGCTGAGATTTTATTCCAAATATGAGAAGCACGATATGCAGCTTTAAATTGTTCCTGCATAGTTACGAATAAAGGTTCAATTAAGGTGCCTGTTGTGTGCAATGTATATTTAAAGTTAAGTTTTATTTCATCGTGATCATGAAAAATTGAAGTACATTGTTGAAATTTACTTTTGTACATGAGATATAAAACTTTAAATATGTTTAGCATATATTGTATTATTATTCATACTTTCAAAAAGTGGTTGTGCATGTTCGTTTTTATTTTTAAAATTCATTATTCTTAAAGCATGTTTCTGTTTCTTATAGAGTGTTTCTAGTTTGCCTTTAGAAGTACTACTCCATGCATATTTTCATAATTTAAGTAACTTAGTATAAAACTGAAATATATTTGTTTTAAATGTTTATTTAGTAAATCCCTTGATTGGTATAGAAATCTAATACTTTTTGATATTTTGTTGCCAATATAGGTAATATGTTTATTCCAGGAAATATTTTCGTCGATGAGAACACCAAGAAATTGTGTTACTTTTTTGCGACTAATTTATGTGTT
This sequence comes from Hydra vulgaris, assembly GCF_038396675.1. NCBI lineage: Eukaryota > Metazoa > Cnidaria > Hydrozoa > Anthoathecata > Hydridae > Hydra > Hydra vulgaris. Next base: position 81,345,180 of record NC_088931.1, read on the forward strand.
TTTAATCATTAGTTTTGGAAAAGAAATAGGAATTCTTTCTGTTTTTTTGAAGGATGAAATAAAGAAAACTTTGTTTTCTTAGAATTAATAGAAAGTTTGTTTGCTTTGAACCACGTTGAATAATTTTCTAACTCATTATTCATTTGAACGAATGGTTGAGGTATATCTTTTCCCGACATAAAACAATTGCCGTAATCAGCAAACATAATTGTTGATAAACTTGACGCACTCAAGAGATCATTCACATATATAAAGAAAAAAAGAGGCTTAAAAAAAGATTGACTTAGATAGCCTGCTATCCACCTGCTAGATATGTCTCTTATACCATACACCTTAAGTTTTTTTACAAGTATTTTGTGATCCACTGTATTAAACGCTTTGTAGGGGTCGATTTATTTACCTAATGTAGATATCCGCTTGCAAAAAGAATTTTTTATTTTATTAATTAAGTATAGTATTGCTTGTTGCGTTGGAATATTTTTTTTTGAAATCCAAACTGTTTTGAATAAAATAAATTATTATATTTAAAAAAGGTATATAATCTATTGAACATAATTAGTTCAAAAATCTTAGAAAAAAATGAAAAGTATTGATATTGATCTGTAATTACCAATATAGGTTAATATAGGTTTTATTACCTGATTTAAATATAGGTTTAACTGCTGCTTTGAGTGTTTTAGAAAAAACACCCTTTTTCAACAAATATTTTCAAATTTCAAATAAAAGCAACTTCAATTCATTATAACAGTTAATTACAATGTTGCCATTTACGTCATCAAGTCCTGGAGGTTTGTTTTGTTTGAAGCTGCTTAAAACTGTTTCAAATTCTTTAAAAGTTAAATCTTTATTTTTAAGTTCATCTTAATATAATTGCTAGAGTCATCGTTTAACGTTTAACGTTCAACGTCGTTTCGCTTTCGTTTTTAAAGAAGTTTTAATTAGTTACTAGGCTTTTCTAAATTTGAAAGAGCGCGTTCTCAAGTGCACGTGGTCATAAGAAAAAGATCTATCAAGCAAGTTAAAACTTTTTACCTTTAGGAATTTAATTATTATTTTTTAGTTTAGAAATATTACATAAAGAATTATATTAAATAAATAATTATCGTTAAGATCATATTCTAATTGAAGTAAGTATAGAAAATAGTTTAGCAATTTATAGAGTAAAAGCGGGTCAAACCAATCATACTATTTTTTCGATCACTGATCGAAAAATTTAAATAAAACCGGAACTGATAGGAATATTTAAAAAATAAAAACACCAGAAGAAAGAGAATCATCTCCTCTATTCAAATGTGTCAAAATAAAATCCAAGTCATTTTTCAGTCATTTTATCTTTATAAAAGTTTAAAAGAGAGTCATAAAGATTTGCTTTTTTCTTTTATTTGCTATCGTAATAATTCGGGAACAATAATCCGTTTAAAAATAATTTTACCTCTTTCTTGTAGAAAATTTAATTTTAATACCGATTACATAATTTTTTTTAGTTTTATAGTTAAAAGTTAGACAAAAAAGTAAGAAAAATTAATATTAAATTTTTTCTGGTAAAACTGATCATTCACATATTTACTTTACATTCCTTTATTAAGTAGTATGTGAATTTTTAAATTAGGTACCTAGGTGAATTAAATTATTGAATTATTCTCATGTGTTAGTTCCTGGTTCTTCCTATATAAAGTTATTTTACAAAAATTACTCAATGATATTTATTAACTATTCACTTTCAAGATGACAACAAGTCAAAAGTCGTACAATGAAGAAGATATAGAAGTTAAATGCGTTAAATGATATAGAAGTTAAATGCGTTAAATAATATAAAAGAAAAAAATACTTCAATGAGAAAAGCTGCATTCAAATATGGCATTCCATTCTCAACTCTAATAGGTCGCAAGAACAACGACAATGCTAGCTTCAAGGGATCAGGATCAACAACCGTACTCTCACAGCAAACAGAGTCAATTATGGTGCATGCGTTTAAGTTCCTATGTGATTGGGGTTATGGTTTAACACGAAATGATGTCATGGACTTTGTATGCGGTTACCTTCTTCGTACAAATCAATCAGGCCTAGTTAAAAAAGGCAGGCCTGGCAAAGACTGATTCTATGCATTTATAAACCAATGGTCTGAAGAAATTTCCACAAGAAAAACTCACACTTTAGCATCTGCCAGAGCCGCTTCTTGTACGCAAAAAGTAATTGATAATTATTTTGAAGTTGTCACTAAACAATATCAATCGAAGGACTCAGCGAAAAAGTGGTCTAAGCCACAATTACTTCATTTTTATTAAACTGTAAAAGACTTTAAGGATATTTTAAAAAATAACAGGAAAAAGTATCATTATCAGAAAAATAGTATTTATAATAAAGACTAGTATATCTACTAAAAAATTAGGACACTATATTACTGTGTTCTGCAATAACAAAAATGTTAGGCAACTTTGCCTCTTCAAAATTTTTAAAATATTGTTAATAGAGTTGGTTAGGCTAAATGGATGTTTTGTTTATGACTTGTTAATGATTCTTTTATAAATGTAGCATGCATTAATTTATGTCTTCGTCACCAGAATCATCTGTTAGACCCAAATCAGTTGCCTCCTCGTCACCTTTAAGAGCAAGATAATAGGGATGATGGGCAGGTGGTATGAATTGTATTAGCTCAAAAAGATCACTTAGCTTTTCTCTTGTGAGTTTTCTACCATTGGGGTACAAGGGCTCAAGTTCAAGATTGATAGTGGTAGATGGCCGTCCACGATTTCGCTTTGTTACGTCCAGCAACACGAATGTGTCACTTTCTAAATGTGTTTGCTTCATTTGAAATGAGTGTGGTGATCCTTTTTCCAATTTTATCCAGCATGTCTTTAGCCATGAAACTTTTTCGCCATTTGTTAATTTTTTTCTATTAGTTATCCCACTCTCCAATGATTTTGTACTGAGAAATTCATGGGTCTCCATTTTTCTTACAACAAATATTGGGGCCCTCTTCTTTGCATTTTTAATAAGGTCTATCCAATGATCTGGAACAAAAATTTGGTCCTTCATTTTTTTGGCTTTTTCAATCACAGCAAAGTCTCAGTTTCAGGAGGAAAAACTATACCCTGGTACAAAAAATTTCTGTTTAATGGTTTTCAGAAATGGAGATTTGTGCAAAATATATTGTAACATAAGACACATTTTTATATTACGATTTTGTCCACCGCAACTATCGTTATACAATATTAAATGGGTCACAGTTTCTGGTATGTGTCGAAAAACATGCTCGAGGGTACACGAACCTATCTCTTGAGTATCTCGGGATGCTTGTTCCTCACTCCATACATACATAAAACTTGTCTTTAAGTTTTCATCGTGGATTCCAAGATTGTAAGTCCACATTTACCTTTTATAATAGGCTATTCCTGTACTAAGCACTGGTGTCGGTAGAGTTTTTTGTAAGTCGAAAACTAATACCCTCTTGTTTGGATTTGTATGTGCATCTAGTGTATCTTCTTTTATTTTTTATTTTACCTTTTCAGCCATCTCTTGATGAATAATAAGGTTCCTCCTAACAGTGTTCTTTTCTTTACCTTCTGAAAGACACCTAATTTTATTGTTAAATTGATGACATTTTTGACATGTATCTGATTGCGGATGGTGAAAATGTAAATTGAAATTTGTATTGAATATGCGTCGAAATACAAAAATTGTTAGTGGGGTGCAATCATTTTCATTGCAATTGCAAACATATTTCTCGTACATCGGTGAGATTTGTAAAGTTGGAGGCAAATAATTTCTGTGCTGGTTGTTTTTTATGAGTAGGGTTTCTCATTTCCCGTAAATTTAGCATCCCGGGATTCCCGATTTGTAACTTATGTATCCCGGGACTTCCCGGGTTTTTCCGGCATAATTTTTAATATAATAACAAGTGGTTTGATTTGTCACTTAATCGAAAACGAATTTATCCCATAATTAGACCCGAGGCAGAAAAAGCTCTTTCTGATTCAATTGATGTCGGCTTGATGGTCATTAATATGGAGTATATTCTTTCTGAACTTTCGCTACGCTTTCCAGTTGCCTCAAAAAGTTTGATTTCTTTTGTGAGGTTTTTTAAATTGCTAATGTACTTGTTTGACATTACAAATAGTCGTATCCAATTTTTGTTCGTGTCAAAATATTTTTGCCTAATAAATTTGGAGCAACAGGTTGAGGTATTGCGGGTCAGAAACCCTGCTTTTTTATCACGACTTAATTCAACTATTTCATTATTTGATAAACTAGTTCTAGCATCTTCTATGTACAACCAGGTATAAATTTTTTTTTGTTGCTTTTAATGCGTGTTTGACGGTAAGAGTAGTTTGGAGTTGACATTTGATTCTTGATTATAACTAATTGGGTTGTTTAAAAATTTTAGTAGTCCAATTAAATTGGCATTTCTGCGTTCTTTAATTCTCTGCTGAACAGATTGAAGCAGTTTATTAGCTATCACTTTTTTTTTCTCCGCCAAATCGTCTAAGATGAATATCATTACACCTTCTGCGTCAAGTAGAGTAGCATTACTTCTACCAAGTCTTTCTATTCCAACTTTTATCGGTTGCCGAGAAATTGTTGTGGCGTTCATAATTGCATATTCATCTTCGGAGATATTCAGAACTTCTTTTAAATCAATCATTGCTTTTAGTATACATGTTTTCAGTTTAAGGAATCTTTCTAGCATTGCAACAAGTTTATTCCACCTTGTTTTGACATCCAATATCAACTTCAGTACTTTATGAAACATAGATTTTACTTAGATTTGTAAAACGTCATTTTTAAGAGGTGATTTGCAGAACATTCGTACCACTTTTCGAACCATCTGAATTGTTAAGGCTATATTTACGCTATTTTGTAAATTATCAATAAACGTAACGCCTGTTAAGCTGTATGACTCATCATTACAGTCAAATACATCATCAAACTAATCGTAAACTGCGATTCAAATTCAATATATTTTGCTGAAGAGTCTGACTTTTTGTAAAGAATATCACATACTGCCAAATAAAGTCCGTGAGCATAACACAGCTGATGTTCAATTGATAAATTTAAATCTGACAGTTTATTTTCAACCAGATCAACGATTTTTTTTGAAGTGATCCAGCTTTCGGAGTCAATCCAAGGTTCCAAAATTTTGTTAATAAGTGTAAATTTACGTTTAAATAACGTCGGTTTTTCAAAGACTTATTCATCTAACGATAAAGGAAATCGCGACCCGCTAGATATTTTATTTGTTATCTCTAAAACCACAGTTTGTTTGGCTAAATCATATTGTTTTTTAATCATACTCATAACATGGGATGGATTTTTTAAGACAATGATTTTCTAATGAATTCACTTTTTGTTATGGCATTTATTGAGAAGCCATCCACCGTTGCTAGCTTTGACACAATTTCCTCGAGAGTCTGCTGCTTAACAAACAATGTGATTTTTCTTTTGCACAATTTCAATTTCCGAATCATTATCTTCATGTAGACGCTTCATATTCAAATCCAAATCTTTATGTGCGTTTTTTAAATGACGAATGAGCCCACTTATCCAAAATCCTTTGCACATTATCTTTACATTGCACTTTTTACAAACTGCAGATTCGCCAGATTTCTCTTTACAAAAATACTGCCATGCTTTCGATCCACTTACAATTGACTTGGTATAACTAAATTGAATCGTGAAACAATAAAGGGTAAAGTTACAAATATTTTTACGTTTATATGTTATCTTACGTATGACTTTATTTGTTTTTGTTTGGCGTTTTTTAAATACAAAAATTATTAAATGTTTCAATAATTCAAAACAGAAAAAGTTTAACTTTTCAATAATTTAGGAGTTTAAAAATCAAACTTACTGTTTTTGTCGCAGGAAATCTTTTTTTTTTCCCCTCATATTTTGTAATAACAAGAAAAAAGAAAACATCGCATTACAAATTACAATGTATTCCTTGGATTACATAGTTTAAGATAGTTTCAATAACATTTCTTGTTGTGCTAGGTTTTAATATACGATATGAACACATAAAACACAATTAAATGCAATAATATTTTTTAATAATAATATTTTTCTTATTTTTGTTCAAATTAGTTCAAACTGTTATCATACGTAAAGTTAAAAAAAAAATCATGTTCCAGGATATAAGAGTGATATTCCGGGAAACCCCGCTGCCACTTTTGTCCCCGGGATCCCGTTTGAGAAAACCTAGTAGTGAGATTGGTACGTTGGAAATAAGCGAATAAATCTTCGAAGATATTCTGTGTCTTCATCACTACTTTTATTTTGTGGAGCCGAATTACGTCTGCGATCTTCGATAGGTGAACCATCTGTTTTTTTCCTTGCTAAAATATTTGTTATTGTCCCATCAGGAATCTGCAATGTGCCTTTGAAGTAAGTTTTGCAAATCTTTTTAACATTTCCACATTCATCAATTAGTTTATAGGAACGACTATTTTCCCTACGGGAGTTATTTAATGCAGTATACGTCCTGTGTTTTTCTTTTAAATCAACAGAACCCATCACAAAGGCGTTTTTTAAATCCCAGTTCATGGCGTAAAAGTTAGAAAAAATTTGATTACGGCGAGCAACTGTTATTTTACTGCTGCACTCTAGATTGCAACCACAATCTTTGTTAATAAATATCTGTGGTTCAACTACTTTGCCCTATATAGATGTAATATATTCCTTCCTTATTGACCTTTTCTGTTTCAAAATATTTCTTTTGTGTAGTTCTGGATGGGCAACTCGCTTACGACTATGTCTATGACTATGGGTTTCTCCTTGTACTTCCTGGGAAAAGCTGTCGTCCTCTCCTACTTTTCCAACAAGGTTAACATTTGAATCTGCAATGAAAATGTTAGGTAAAAATTATTTTCTAGCAAGAAAAGAATTCCTAACAAAGCAAACAGTTCTCGGCCATATCAGTAGGACTAAAAAATTCCTTTTATAAGCCTATTTAGTTTTAGACAAATTGTACATACCATTAACTCCTGTTAGTATAGATATAGGTCTTGCGTTTTCTTCAACATATTGATTCCCAATACTTGAAACTGAAATAAAAAAGTGCATGTCAGTTTTGAAAAACTAGAAGAGGAAAACCTGCCTAAACAACATTGAGGCTAGAAACTATATTTTTGTATGATAAACTCAATAAAAAGTAAATCTTGATGCTGCATTAATTATATACATACCTTCGCTAACATCATCCTCTAAAGAAGTATTGTTATCAGCATCTGAATCATCACAATCACTTTTCATTAGAAACTCTTCCAAATCTGAGCAGTTCATTTTCGCCATGTTGATTGTTGGATAGGCAACTTTTCCACAATTCAAATTTTATTTTTCTGTTAAAGTAAATATGATTATAGGTAGTAACACTGTATAGATAGGTTTTGGGGTTAGGCACTTTTTCCACAACAAACTACATACTCAATTTACAGTTTGCAGTGATTATCCGGAAAATTTCAAAACTGTGGGTTAGACCACTTTTCCGCTGAGCCCCTTTTTCCGCTGAGCCGACAATTGTCTGGGATAACTTCTGGTTGTCACATTTGGAATTGCGAAGAAACGGGTTTATTTGGTGATCAAGGCAAAGCAACTGTAGAATGTCGAAAAGGTGCAAAGCGTGTTTTGAAGCTCACTGGTAACAATGAAAAAATTCATTATACAATAATCAATTGCTGTAATGCTGATGGATACTTTACAACACCATTCGTGGTATACAAAGCAAAACGAAACTTTAGAGCTGAGTGGGCTTTAGGTGGTCCGACTGGCACCAAATATTCAATTTCTAAATCTCGTTGGATGGAGCATGACACATTTATTGAATGGTTGAAGGAAATGTATATACCAGAATGTCAAGCTATTAGTGTTACTCATATTTTACATCTTGATGGGCATACGTCTTACGTCAGTTTAGCAGCTGTATTGCTATGTTGGGAAAACAATATAATTTTGATTTGTCTATCAGCCCACTCATCTCACATTCTTCAGCCACTACCAGTGGCTTCCACACTTGTTTAACATAGCAATAGACATCTCTGTCCAGTGGCACTGGACAGAGGTGTCTATTGTCATGTTAAGCAAGTGTGGAAGGCAGTTCTTACCAAATATTACAAAATGCAAAAACTTCGATAAAGAACATTTTCCTACATTGCTTAAACAGGTGTATGAGAGCGGTAAGTGTTTTACACATTTTCACGCTATTGCTGGTTTTGAATATACTGGGTTATTTCCACTTAACAAAAACAAAATCAATCAACAGGCATTAGCTATCTCCGAAACATTTAATCAACCGACGTCTTCAACGCCATTGCGAACAATAAAGTCTTTAGCATTATCTTCTGAACTAGCAACAGCAGCTTCAAGGTTCGACTAGTACAGATCCTTACATGAGAGAATGAAAATCGAAATGGAAAATGAGCTAAAGAGTTTTTTTCAAGAAAAAAATCAGTCTCGTGTAAAAAAATTGAGGCAATCTAAATTCCAAAAATTGCTGGCCAATGTATTACAGAATACGGTGTTGCAGATCATTTCACAAAAAGAGAAGAAGTTAAGCAACTCAAATTAGCTGAAAAACAATCTAAAATGCATAAAACCATCTGCAAACCCATATTGCCATTGCCAAACCCTGCAGAAAAAGAAGTAACTCAAAATGTAGAACTGATTACAACACCTTTAGCCAAAAGAAGAAAAGTTATTAAATGCAGAAAGTGTAAAAAAGAATTACATTTAGACATGATGTCAAGCGATAATCCAAAACATGGCTCTGCAGCAAAACATGTTTGCCAAAAATTTTTATAATGGGTTCAGATTTTTTTTGTTGTGAAAAATGTAAACCTTAAATCATTTATTATTTCTGTAAGTATACAAAAAATATATAGCATATTTCTGTATGCTATAAAAAAAATATGTAAAAATATATACATTTACATATATAGAATGTTAAATTTATTAAATGTTTTTTATATTGATCGGTTTTAACAGACTTTCTGCCAAAAGCCATCATTTTTTTTCTTCTCTAGTTTTTATATTTTCAAATACAATTAAAAAAAAAAATTAATAAATAATGTGCTTGTTGGTATTTTTTATCTTATTTAAAAAAATTAGTTTAAAATTTTAAAAAATAAAGTTACTTGATTTTTATTGTTCGGTGATCAGTTTGACCCGCTTTTACTCTATATAACATTTTTATTAGATATAAAGTAGAAAGGATTACTCCTTTTAATTTTTTAAATCGTTTACATTCTGTTTATCCTAGCTTTTCTTTTAGCTTAATATTTTTTTAGCAGTTTTTATTGAGCTTTTTATACTTTATTTTTTAAATAAAAAATGGGGTATGGATAAGGCCTAATTATTTTTTATACACTTTTTTTCAAAAAAAAAGTTATACTAATGCTATTTCTATAAAATTGGTTCTTACTATTTTGAAACCTCTGTGATTCTATTATCTATTTTTGTTCTTTTTTAGGAAATTTAGAAAAATAAATTAAAATTTTGAGCCAACACTGACATGTATCTGAAAGTTAAATTTTGTTATGAGGACTGCAGTTCTAATGAAAAAAATATAAAGGTAAAGAGTATTGTTTGTATATATGTTTATATTTTGTTTACTTTAGATCTTTTTAAATTTTCTCATGTCATTTTAAAAATTTTTGTTTGCACAATTCAAGTTTTATATGTTTATTGTTTGCATATATGCTTTTTTTGATAAATATATATTTATAAGCACATATTACCACATACACATGTATGTGGTAATATGTGCTTTTATTTTACTAATGTATTTTTATAATAGTTTAAAATATTTTTTATTGTTTGTGTATGCGGTAGTACGTATTATATTATTTTTTTATAAATGTGTTTAAATATGTTTATATAATGTTGAATATATATATATATTGTGTTTATTGTTGGTACATATGTTTATACTTTGTTGTTTTCAATGAAGAATGTGTAGAACAAGATTTGTCAACCTTGACAGCCAAGTGATGAACTTATAGCAGAGGTGTGACTTGGTAGTGTTTAGTGTCAAATTGAGATACTGCTTTAGGTCTAGGTGTTTTCTAGCCTTTATTATTAATTATTCTGGGAATAAATAATAATTTCTTTTAATTACATTTTGCGTAATGATGTTACTTATGTTCTGTTATATATGAATATTATGTTACTTAAATTCTGTTATATATATTTGTTATATTGTCTAATGGTGTGTTCTATTGTTGTGTGTTGTTGTTTATTTGTAATATTTTGAGTTAATAGACATTTGGCTTACCAAATTGATTATTGAATAATTTATTTTAAATGACTATTTCCAATGACGTTTTTATAAAAATTATTTGTGTGTGCTATTTAGAGTAGTAAAAAAAAGTTGTATAGAAAAGATTGCAATTGCAAAAAATCACAAAATTAAGTATATTCGGAATTATAATACCTGCCTTTCTTTTACTTTATTTACAGCTAATGTAGTTCAACCCATGAATCATGGGCCGCCATCTTTTAGAATATGTGATCAAGTTTTTCATCGTATAGGTAATCTTAGGCCAGATCAAGATGTTCCATCGACATATTGTCAACTATACATCTATGATCTACTTGCAGAAGTAAGTTTTAGAATGCGACAACATGGTAATGATCTTTGCTTAAATGATTTAATGTTTCGATTACAAAACTGTTATTAGTGAAGAGAACCTGTTTACTCCTGCATTTAAAAACATGGCTGAAGTGGAAGATAAAGAAATTCGCCAAGCAGGTAAAGAAGGTCACTCAGTCTCAGTTGTAAAAATGTCTTTACTTGAAGGGCAAGATAGACGTTGCTATAATCTCCCTTCACATAATGAACTTGCAGTTGTATTTGTTGGCTAAGATGGTGCTCCGCCTGCTTCCAGGGAAGTTGTTACTTACCCAAGAGGTCATCATCTTAAAACTATATCAAGTATGTCTGTCAACTTAGATCCTATGGTTTATTCTCTATTTTTTCCAAGAGGTAATGCTGGTTTTTAACCAATGTGCTACATTGGTTAGAAATAATGTTACATTATCTCAGTATTACAATTATAGACTTTCAGTTAGACAATTAACTTAAACAAACAGAGAAGCGAGCAATATGATGCCTTACATGAACATGTAAACAACCTTGGAAATGATCATAATATTAGACCAGAACGTGTTGTAGTTTTGCCATTAACAATGTAGGAAATCCTAGAGCTTTATTTAATTTAATTTGTTTAAATATGGTAGTTTTAATTAAAAATGTTTGTTTCAGGTTTTTTACTTTTCTGTTTTCAGATTTTTAAAAACTAAGCAACTTAACTAAACAAGTTTTGTTTTATATATTAGTGAGAGCTGAAAACTATTTTTTAGAGAGATTAGAAATAGGTGAAGTGGTTTTTAGTTACTTCAGATCACTTTATTGTTATTTTTTATTATTATTAGAATGGTTTAAAAATTTTTAGACAGTAAACTGGTCCTGATTTTGGTAAGTTTGCTATATTTTTTTATTTTATATTGGGTTTATTCTTTATTAGATATATATTTTATGTATTTAACATGGAAAACTGTCTGTAATTTGTTGACAAATAAGTTTATATACATAAATGTGCCTATATCTCAATATATTTTTCTGTGTATATTAATATTTTCGAATACATGTATATTAATATTTTCTCTTAGAAAATATTGATACAATTAATTAATTAATATAATTAATATAATTAACTGATTAATATAATTAATTAGTTAGTATAATTAATTAGTTAATATAATTAATTAGTTAATATAATTATTTAGTTAATATAATTAATTAATATAATTAATTAATTGATATAATTAATTAAATAATATAATTAATTAATTAATATAATTAATTAATATAATACTCTTGAATTCCTTTACTTTTTTTTATTATTTTAGAGTAAAATATACTGACTGATATTTGTCATCACTTGATTAGTTACTGTTTACTGTTGAAACATGGTTTTATTTTTTTAAATTTAATGATATGAAATTTACTCGATTAATCATTAATCAACAGTTGGAGAGAAGCTGGAGCTTTACATAATAAAGGTAAAAATGATTTTGTTTACTGATAACTTAATAAAACCAGTTAATAATATTTATTCCGAGTCTTTACTTTTTTTAATATGCTGCTTTGGAAACACTTTCTTTTTCTCCTTCTCTCTCTTAGATGAGAGTTAAATGAGAATTAGTACAGGGAGCATCAATAAAACTTATGTAATTACTGAGCTCTTACGTATTTCTTAATACCACAATTGATAATGACCATGTATATAAAATATTTTACGAGTTGCTTGCTATTTTATGATATAATTGTTCAAATTGTTTAACCATAATTGTTCAATATTGTAATAAATAAAATCATTTTAGTTCAAGTATTTTAGTTGATAAAATATCTTATTAATTTGTGGTGTTATTTGTGTTTTTACGTTAAGTTGTCTAGCCTTTTTATAATCTTTTCTTTTTTAATTATTTTGGAGAGACAGTAATGTCTGTAATGTGTGCTTACAAATATCTTATGTTATGCGCTATTGTTTCTGTGCTTTGTGTTGATAGGGCTGGGCTATTTTTTTAATTCTTTATATTTTCTGTTATATTATTATCCTAATTCTACTTGACTTTCTTTTTATGGTACCTGCTGTGTTGTAACAGATTTAAAAAAAATTAACTGATGTTAATGTAGTCTTTTTTTGTCGTTAACTAAAAGCAATGATTTAATTACTAATAACCCGTATTACGGGTTGCTTACTGCTAGTTTTTAATAAATTGGAGGTATTCCATGAATGATTTATTTTTATTAGAAATTTTTGCGGCTAGTTTAGGTCCTATATTTACAAAAAAGTTGTTAAATTCATTTGCTATATTGTTTTCATTGTCAATAGTTTTATTTTTAATATTTAAAATTTTTGAAAAACAAGATTATATTGATTTTTGATTTGCCAATTATTTTTTTAAAAATTTGTCAATTTTTTACTAGAAATTTATTGACACTTTTCTAATTGTTTTTTATAATAGTTTGATTTTGCAATTCGTTTAATTTTCTCAAAAAAATCCTTTGGTTTTTATATTCTTCTTTGGCCTTTGTGCATTTATGTTTTAAATATTAATTGTATAGTCGTTGTTTTCGCTTTGAAGGTGTTTTTAAACTTTTACTAAACCATGTTGAATTTAAGTTTTTTATTTTAATAGTTTTTGTTTCCTTTGGAAAGTGTTTTTCATTCAAGTTTAAAAGTGTGGAATTTGCATTATTTACGGATTTTAATGGAGACCATTTTCTAATTGATTTTGAAAAAAAAAAGTTGAATTTTATCTGAGTTTAAATTCACCAGCAACTGAGAGTTGCATGCTATATCAGAAGTGAAATATCGCTTTCAAGCTTAAATACCCCCTCCAATCAATCCGAGAGTGTTGGCTTCTTATCAAGACAAGAAAAACTAGTAGTATTATCTGCGAACAATGTTAATGTATATTAAAAAGAGTATAGGGTTAAAAATAGAACCTTGAGGAACCCCTAAAGTTACAGGACAAGAAGAAGAGTGCTGTCCATCGAGGGCAAATTTTATGCTACAATTGGTAAGGAAGGATTCAGTAATCTTAAAGATGTTACCTGATACACCATAAGAAAAAAAACTTAAGGAGAAGACCTGCATGTCAAATTATATTAAAGGCTTTAGAAACGTTGAGAGTGATAGCTATAACCTCTCCAAATCTATCTAATGTACGATAAAACCTATCGGTTTTTACCGTAAAAAATCAGCAGTAGAACAAGAAGACCGAAATCTATATTGATAATCAGAAAGTTATTCAAGCTGAGAGATTAAGTAGTTGTTAATTAAAGATTCAACAACCTTGCTTATGACAGTAAGAAGACTAATGGGATGGTAGTTAGACATTTTGTCCGGACCACAAGCTCTAGAATAGTCTAATAAGGAAATCACTTTAGATACCGAAGCTGCAGTGATACGAATGTCAAGCAATGGATTAACCTGTTCGTCGGCTATATTAGGTAAAACGTGACTAGTGGAATCAACAGATGATATTGATGAGAAGTTCTTAGCAAAAATTCAGCTTTGTCTTTAGTTGAGCTAACTAAGTCTGAATCATACAAGAGAGGTGGAGTAACAGATTCGCCCTTATTATAGATACTGTTAAAGATCCTCCAGAAGTCGCAAGAATCTAATTTTTGAGATGATGCCCGAGACTTCTTGACCTGAGAACGGCGGGCTTGTTGTTAGACAAAACTTTTTTACAATGGTTTTTAGCAATAGAAAACAAGTGTCTGTTTTCTGGAGAATTTTTTTGCTGATAAATATGAAAGTAATTGTTACAATTAAAAATTGTAACAATGAGAGGAAAACCATGGAGAAGAGTGAGGCTTGACTTGGAATTGTCGAGAGAGAATAAAGGATTCCATGTCAGCCTGAATCCAAGAAGTTATGTAAGAAGCACATTTATCAGCAGGCAGACGAAAGATTTCTACCCAAAAGCCATCACAAAGAAAATCACAAAAAAATCTCAGTCAGCTTTAAGGCAGTTATAAGAGGTACAATGATAGGGGGATTCTGATAATGAAAAAGAACAAGATATTAGATTCTAGAAAGATCGAACTGTGATCAGAAGCACTAAAGGGTGAATGTGGAGAAACTAAGCACTGACTAGGATCAGAAACGAGACATAAGTCGAGTACAGAAGATGAATGATTCGGATTGCCTGAACAGCGAATTAGAAAGTTGACTATTTGTGTTAGAGATTGAGAAAATGTTAAGGTGTTAAGGCCCACAGCAAAAGTTGTGGGCCTTAACGCCTGCAGAGCCACTTATACTAGAGCAAAGCCATTCAGTATTCAGAGTCACTGACACTAGAGTCAAGTCATTTAGTATTTTATATCATTATCATAATTTAGTGCGTTTTTTAAGTCCCCTAAAACAAAAAGCTTTTTTAAACAATATTCTGTAAGTGAATTGAGGAATTATTTGTTGACGTATTTGACGGTTTATATCAACACGTTACTAAAACATTTTTAAACTCGTTATTAATTATTTCAATTGAAACAAATTCACCACTGTACTCGATACGCACAGGCCGTTTTTCATTCTGAACAGCAAGCTATTTTTGACGTAAATAACAACACCACCTCCTTTTTTTTTGAGACTTTCTTTGTAAGTGAATTGCGTATATTCATCATATTCGTCACAAGTCTTGCGTCTCTTCTTTGTCTGGGGTGGACGGAAATCTATGTTAAATTATTCCTTGCCTATGATTATGAATGCTAAATCTAATTGATTCAACTCATAGGTTTTTGCTTATATCTCAATGGTAGTTACTATTTAACTTTTTCTGTTATATTCTAATGAGGGTGTTATCCTCTAATGAAGGTACTATTCTCAAACTCAGTTTAATAAGTTTTAGAGCTGTACCCTCAAGAGAATGATTCCATCAAATGCTGTAAAATATTAGAGTATTAATTGCAAATAAAAGATGTTCCGTTAGTGTTTGTAGTGTGGATTGTCGAAACCACATTAGAAGCCCTTTGTTACAACTTAGTATTTATTAGCAGAATTGAAGTAATCGCAAAATTGTGTGTTACACTATCTATAATTGAGTCAAGTTCTTTACTTATTAATAACATGTTTAAAATCTTAAAAAAAAAACAATTACTACCACAAAATCGTTTAAATCCTTTACGAATATAAAAATAATAATATATCCTTGTAACCCCTTAGATTTGAGGGGTTACCAATTTTTAACGGTAAAGAACGTTGATATATTTTAGAATGCTAAGAAATTTTTGTTTTAAGTTTATAGATAAATAAAAGTTTGCTTAAGAATAATAAAAAATATTTAATCAACCTGCTGCTCTCACGTTTAGAGCGGTTGTGACCAAAAAAATTTTTAAAGTCCAAGAAGAAACCCCAAGTTTTTTTAAGCGCAAGAAGAAGTCCCAGAAGACCATTAGGTCTTCTAGGAGCGCTTAAAAAAATTTTTTTTTATTATGGGGCACCTAACACAAAAAGACCACCGACCTTTGACAAGGTCATTCAAACGAGTACCTTCAAAAAGTGAATTAGGGTACGTTAGTAAAGTTAAATAGAATAATATTATTCAAAAAAAAAATAATTTGCAGCAGTGGAAAAATACCAGTGATGTTATGAGTTGGTTTTCTAAAATTAGCTATAAAAATGAATGCACAAGCTTAAATACTTTTGCAATTTGGTATTAATAATTTTTACCCCTCAATTACAGCAGAAAGTTTAGATAAAACAATAGAATTCGGAAAAATCCACAATGAAGTTAAAGACGACACTATTCGTCTAATAAAACATTGCAGAAAAAATTTAGACTATTTTATTAACGAGACGTCGAAGAAAAAAACCACGCTTGAATGCTTTGATGAACAACGGGAAGTTCCAACGGAGCAAAAATTTGCGAATTTGTAGGCTTATATATTTTAAATTCCCCAGCTAAAATAGTTCATTTTAATCAATTAGGCTTATATCGCGATGATGGTTTAATAATTTTGCAAAAAAAAATCAGGGCCTCATCTTGACAAAATCAAAAAAAATATTTAAAAAATATTAAAAAACATCCGCTTCCAATTTTTTTATTTTTTTTTTAGTTTATATCGCCTTTCATTATAAATACAATTTTCATATACATACATATGCATTCAAATAAATAGCTGGAGTAAGAAGAAGACATAATGTCTTATAATCGAGTACCATTTTTATAAAATCGTAATTTACAAATATTTTATTGTAAAGACGTAAATATATATACTAGAAGATTATATATCGTATTGTTTTAAATAAGTTTTAATGTATAAAGTAGCAAATAGTAATTACTCAACTGCTTACAGTTTCGCCCCTTTATATTCGGCGCCCTGGGCCATCGCCCAACCAGGCCCTACCCTAACGCCGCCACTGTCATTAATGGTAATAAAGGTAATATCATTAATCATAATAAAATAAATGGAGAAAGGTAATATCATTAATAAACTTTGTTTCATTAATAGACGATACTTAGTTGAGTATGAGCTCAATTTCAAACTATATTTTGGAACAACAAAACCGTTTTTCGAGAATCTTGTATTGTATTTATGACAGATTTCACTAAAATAGGATTCAAATATTTTTGGAGACAACCCCAACTTAGTTCTATACATAAAGACCAAAATTTGATGTAAATTGATGATAAAATTTTATAAATATTTGTTGCTCCAAGTAAACACAGAAGAGGTTTGCAAGGTTATTCTTACTTAGCACCTAAGTAGCACTTGATTCTAAGGGTTTTAGGTTGAATTTCAAAAGACATGAGGTTTTTCTTCAGATTCTATTAATATGTATACGAGTTGGAATATGTTAAAAATAAAATCAAAAGCGTTCCTTCTTAGTCCAAAATTGACATTTCCGAAATCCAGATAATAGTGCTTAAAAAACAATATCATTTGTATTATTTTATCTCTCATTAAAAAAATCATTGAAACCCTCATGACCATCCATTATCTTTGTCTTCAAAATGTGGTTAATTTAATATATAATAATATCTTTAATGATTTGATGACTTTACGGCTTACGTGCAACTAGAATAGTATTTTTGGGTCCATTATATACATTACAGGTTCAAAGCAAAATAAAATTAAATCAGAAACTTTTCTTTTTTTAATTAAACAATAAGATCATATATATTATATAAGTAAGTTAAAAAATTTGAATTTAATTAATTTAAATTCTCATAGAGCTATAGGTGGAAGCAACTTTTTTAAGCTTCAATCCATGGTTTTTGTTAGTCTCTGCAACAGCATAGCGCTTCAATGTTTCTTTTAAATTTTTATGTACAGCCTCGGATGTTTACTCTGAAAAAAATCCAAGAGCTTTCTGACTCCTATTGAGAAAATCTACAAGGTGGTATTTAATAATATGGAACTTCCAACTAAGTGACAATGTTTTGTCGAACACATCTTTACAATAGTATTCTAAATATTCAGCAGATTCAATAAACTACGAGATATCTTTACTGTATGAAGGTTTTAGCATCATGCTAAAACAACTTTTTGCAACTGAAAAATTTTAAGTATATGATTAGAGTATATATATATATATATATATATATATATATATATATATATATATATGTATATATATATATATATATATATATATATATATATATATATATATATATATATATATATATATATATATATATATATATATATACATATATATATATATATATATATATATATATATATATATATATATATATATATATATATATATAATTGTTACCTTTTCTTGGGTAACAATTTATTGTTACATAAATTGTTACACAAATAGAAACTTCTGCAGGGTTTCAACGTAGGCGTATAACTGAATTGGTGTTACCAGCATCATTTTATCTAATAATTTGAGAACTTTACCACAGTTGGGTCCATCCAATCCGCCACCATTATAACCATGCCACATTACAGTATTTTTGTCCAAAACGGATTTCAGGCCCTCATTAACTAAAAAAATGTCAACAATTTTTGTCACAACATTCTCATACTTGTGAAGTTCCGGAGAAGAGATGGTATCAAGAACAAATTTTCTAGGATCTTCCTCAAGCAAACATGGGTTAATAACATTATTGAATAATTGCATAGTCTTATAAGGATATCCTTCATCTTGGTACAGATAGTAATCTGAACTTAAGGAGACAAAGTCTAACTTTGTTTCATCGAAAATATTCATTATAAACTGAAAATTAATTATAATTGAATAATAATTTTAGTTTTATTTCTTTTATTTGAGTAATATAAAGTAGGTTAAGTTACTAAACATTCTGTGAACCCTTTCCTCCATCAATTCCTACTCTAACAATGGCTTTCATAGGATCTAATCCACATAGAGAGCAGATTTCTTGAACAAGTCTGGTGAGATCTTCAATGTATGCAACATCTTTCAACACTGAGTTTTCAAGTTCATCTTCCTTTCCATTTAAAAAAACAATTTTTTTGTAACTGTGAAACTTATCTTGAGCATGAGACCGCTTTATAACCGTAGCAATTTCAACACCTAATTGTGAAATATCATACTGTAAACAATGTGATATATTAAATATTATAGATTTTTTGAAAAAAAAAATTAATGTACTGCCGTTTAAATTATGTTATAAAATATTTAGACACCTAAACAATCAAGATCTTTTCGTAAATCTCTAAGAATATCACGAACAACATTTTGAGGCAGATCATGATTTTTCTTGATATCAAATATTGTACCAGTAGACTACTTTATTTTTTGGAGCTTTGGTTTTAGTTCGACAGGTAGGAGTGATCCTCCTAAAATTAGAATAAAATATTGCAGAAAGTCATTATAAATAAATAAGAAAATAAATAAAAATCTATCAGTGGATAATTGTAACGAATTTTCATTCTTAACTAGAAACTTTAAAACAGTCGAGGTTATTTGCTCTGACATCTTTTCATCCTTGGAAAGAATAAGATTCTTAGCTTTTGAACAACTGATGTTCTCGTGCATGGGTGTCTAATGCCCTTTCCAACTAGTTAAAAACAATCTGTTCAGAATTAGTTTAATCTTTCAATGCAGAGATTTTCATTTGACTCAATGGTATAATCTCTTAAGTTAAAAATCTTGTGGCTGCGCTTGTCTGATACCATACAACAAATTCGACATAAGCATTGATCCTCAGTTGGAGCAATCCTTCTTAACTTTATAAGTAACTCTCTTCCACTTTTCCAAACTTCTTCTATCATTTTTACAGGCTTTCCTTTCCGTGAACAATATTGTTTGTATTTTTAGTGAAATATTTTAGAAAATATTTAATAAATATAATAAAATATTTATAAAATATAATAACCTTTTTGGCATAGAGAGCATTTTTGCAACGGCAATAAAGTCCAAAGGGAAATGCATTTATATCTATTAAATCATATATATAAACTGAATCCTTCGTGTACATAGCCTCGAACTAGTGTCACCAATGATGACATTCTGCGAAGAGAGTAGTTGTCTGTTTTGTTACAGCAACAAAAACAAACTGAATCTCTGAACTCGTTACAATTTTTTTTCCTTAAAAGTTGAGCCATTTAATATGTAATATTTATCTACTTTTATTGTTTTAAAAATAAATGTTTGTTAATTAAAAATGTTATAAAAAGTAGTTAAAACTTTTACAAAATAAAGTAAAAAAAGTTGTAAAATTTTTTACAATATTTCTAAAGAAGTCATCAACTGCTTTAAGAGCTTCATTAGTGAAAATATTTAAGTTATTATTATATATTAAGTTAACCACATTTCAAAGACAAAAAAAAAAGAAATGTCACGTGGTTTTCTATGATTTTTATAATAAAAGTAAGCTTTAATAATAAAATTAATATTGTTTTTTAAACGCTAATTTCTGGATTTCAGAAAATATCAATTTTGGGCTAAGAAGGAACGCTTTCGATTTTATTTTCGACACATTCCAGCTCGTACATATACATATTAGTAGAATCTGAAAAAAAACCTCATGTCTTTTGAAATTCAACCTAAAACTCCTAGAATCAAGCAGTGCACCACAACTCGACATGCATATTTTTGTTTACTGTAACGCTTTTTTAGTTTTGTATGAGTAGTACTTGCCCAAGCGATGTTACAGTGTGTTAAGTAACTATGAATAAAAGCAAAGTATAAACCTTTTAGTGATTTAAAGTTAAGAAATGATTTAGCTCTATATAACATTCTAATAGTTTTTGAAATTTTTTTTTGTAGACTGTTTATATAAAAATTCCATCGTAAATTTTCATCCAACTCTACGCTTAAAAAGTTTACTGAAGATTTCCTTTTAATAATAGTTTTGTTTATAAAAAGATTTGGTAATTCAATGAGAATTTATCAATTTTATTTGATTTATGGAATAGTATAAGTTTAGTTTTGTCAGTATTCAGAGAAAGTTTGTTACTTAAAAACCACTCATTAACTTTTTCTAATTGTTCATTAACGTGTTTAAAAAGTATTTTTATATCTTTGTGTGAATAAAATAGATTGAAATCATCAGCAAACAGAATTAAATTTAAAAGATTTGATGTAGATCTTTAATGTACAGTAGAAACAATAAAATAGAACCCTGAGGAACCCCAAAAGTTACTGAGTGTTTACCTGTTACTTTTGAATCAAAGCATATAAATTGTTTTCTCTTTGTTAGGTAGTTTTTGAACCAAAATAAATTTTTGTTTCTAATGCCATAGTTTTTAAGTTTAGTTAACAGTATATCATGGTTTATTGTATCAAAGGCTTTAGACAGATCAATCAAAACTCCTAATGTAAAATAACCGTTGATTAGAGCGACAGATATCTCGCTGAATATTTTATAAGATTGAAATAAACATTAATTTAAAAATTGTGAATTTTCTTGACGTCACATTTAAACTTTCGGAAAATTCTTATAGGCCTTACACCTAATGATAAGTTATCGTACATTAAATATAAAACCAAATCATCCTCCTCAAATCTTAAAACAAATTCCTATTTCAATTGACAATAGACTAAATCAAAACTCTTTTAATGAAAATATTTTAACTTTTCTAAACGTTGTTTGAAGATGCTCTTAAAAAAAAGCGGATTTAAAAATTTTAAGCTAAAATTTGAAACAAAAGTTGCAAAAAAGCGAAATAGAAATAGAAATATAGTTTGATTTAACGAACAGGAAAAATGTTTTAACTAATATTGGAAAAGCGTTTTTAAAATTAATCGGCAAATATTTCCCTCCCTTTAATAAATAGCAAAAAAATTTTAATAGAAACACTATTCAAGTAAGCTATTGCTGTACAATAAATATTGAAAGAATTATAAATGGCCACAATTTTGCATTATTAATAAAAATAAATTTCTTAAAGAAAAAAAATACGGAAAATTGTAATTGAAAGCAAGAAATTGACTGCCTTTTGAATGTCAAATGCTTATCAAAAAATATTATTTACAAATGCATTGTTTCCAAACAAAATAACCCTGATAAACAATAAACTGGCTTAACTGAGGGCGAAAAGAAAAAACGTTATGCCAACCACAAACAATCATTTAAACATAAAAAGTACTCTAAAAAGACTGTGCTTTGGCAACTAAAAGAAATAAATATTAACTTTAAATTAAACTGGTCTATTCAAAAAACTGCACTGTATATATATATATATATGTGTGTGTGTGTGTGTGTGTGTGTGTGTGTGTGTGTGTGTGTGTGTGTGTGTGTGTGTGCGTGTGTGAGTGTGTGTGTCTATTATTATATATATATTATATGATGTTAAAGCAACCATATATATTCTGAAAAATAATTTCATGGATATTTACAAATAATAATTCTACTAATCTAAAGTAAACACCAAATATATATATATATATATATATATATATATATATATATATATATATATATATATATATATATATATATATATACATATATTTCAACATCTTCGCTTCCAACAAGGCTGCAAGCAACCACTATTAGAGTTGAAAGTTACTGGATGAGAAAAGATGAAGTTTGTAAGAATAACGATTAACAGACGACTTGAAAGATTGCAAATTATATGGATAAGGAAAGCAAGATGAAGGAAGCTAATTCCAAAGAACTAATGTACGAGGAAAAAAACTAGACGAATGAAAGTTTTTGGAGCACTTAGGAATAGTGAGACTTAACTGAAAGACAAGTAACACAAGAATGAATTTTAGTAGATTTTAGTATTTGGCACAAGAGACGCTAGCTCTTTAGAGCAGTGCCCATTATAGCATTTGTTATAAAGGGAAAGAAAAGCAACATTACGACGAGATGATAATGACTGGAGGTTGACTGCAAGAGCAGGTCTAACTATATTTACAATGCGTTTTTGCACCTTATCTAAAATAGAAAGGGCATCATTGGATGATCCGCCACAGATATAGCAATAGTATTCCATACAAGGACGGATTTGAGATTGTAGAGATAAAGAATAGAATCCGATGTAAGAAAGTCTTGAGCACAATAAAGAGATGCAACCTTAGCAGATGCTAGCTTTGCAATGGATTTGATATATGGTTTCCAGGAATAATTGGAAGTAAGAGTTAATGTGTCAAGTGCATCACCATTCATAAATATTTGAAGGTCTAAATTATTGCAGTAACGATTGGCTAAAAAAATTGGTTTTTATCTAAATTAAAGTTCACTAGCCACTGTGAGTCCCATGCTGTAGAAGAAGTGAGATATACTTTTCAAGCTCAAATGCCCCCTCCAAGTGATTAGAGAGTGAATGGTAGTATCATCAGCAAACAATGCCACCTTAGATTTTAATGTAAATTAAAAAGAGTATAGGGCCACGGATACAACCTTGAAGAACTCCTGAAGTTACAGGAAATGAAGGAGAGTGTTGTCCATCGAGGACAATTTTTATCCTACAATTGGAAAGAAAGGGTTCAATAATCCTAAAGATGTTGCCAGATACACCGTAAGAAAAAAACTTATGGAGAAGACTAGCATGCAAAACTTTGTGAAAAGCTTTAGAAAGGTCAAGAGCGATAATCTTAACTTCTTTACCTCTATCTAATGCACAATAAAACCTAATGGTTATTTCTGTTAGCGAATCAGCTGTAGAACGAGAAGATCGAAATCCATATTGATGATCAGAAAGTAAGTTATTAGATTTAGGATGAGAAATTAAGTGTTTGTTAATTAAAGGCTCAAAAATGATTTGATATGATAGGAAGAAGACTAATAAGACTGTAGTTAAACAAGTCAGATCCAGAAGTTTTGAAAATAGAGATAACAGATGCCGCTTTCCAGCAGGTTGGAAAACAAGACTCAAAAAAAGCACTTGTTAAATAGTTTTGAAAGTATAGATGAAAGCTCTGGAGAACACTTTTGCAAGACTATAACAGGTATGTTGTCCAGACCACAAGCTGTAGAAGAGTCTAAGCAGGAAATCACTTTAGATACAGAAGATAGAGTAATACGAATGTGAAGCAATGGATCAACCTGTTTGTCGGCAATATTAGGTAGGACGCAACTAGTGGAATTAAGAGATGGTACTGATGAAAACTTCTTAGTAAACAGTTCAGATTTGTCTTTAGTTGAGGTGATAAAATCTGAACCGGGCAAGAAAAGTGGAATCAGATCTCCCCTTATTATTGATACTGTTAAAGATTCTCCAGTAGTCTGGAGAGTCTTTAACAGTATCAATAATAAGGGGAGAGCCTAATTTTTGAAATGAAATACGAGATTTAATGAAATGAGAGTAGCGGGCTTTGGCGTTAGACAAAAAATCACAGAAAGAGTCCCAGTCAGCTTTAAGGTAGTTGTGAGAGGTACAATGATTGGGGGATTCGGGTGATGAAGAAGAATGAGATAATAGTTTTAGAGAGATCAAACCGTGATCAAAACCGTGATAGAGAGCTATATAGAACAATGAGATTGGGGATAGAGTGAAGTGGTGCTAAACTATATAATTGGTAACAATTATAAGAATAGTAAAAATAATAATAAAAATAACATTTATAGTAAACATAAGAACCGCAATAATAATAAAATAACAACAACAATAGCAATTATAATAGTAATTATAATAACAATAATAATAAAAATAATAAGTCACTTGTTTTTATAAACACAAAAGCTATGTATACATATAAGTTAGTTACAAACAGTTGACTGATAAAACATAAGAGCTAACAATGACTTGAAACAGTTATTTAACAGTTGACTGATAAAACATAAGAGCTAACAATGACATTAAACATAAGAGCTAACAATGACATTAAACATAAGAGCTAACAATGACATTAAACATAAGAGCTAACATTGACATTAAACATAAGAGCTAACAATGACATTAAACATAAGAGCTAACAATGACATTAAACATAAGAGCTAACATTGACATTAAACATAAGAGCTAACAATGACATTAAACATAAGAGCTAACAATGACATTAAACATAAGAGCTAACAATGACATTAAACATAAGAGCTAACAATGACATTAAACATAAGAGCTAACAATGACATTAAACATAAGAGCTAACAATGACATTA
Organism: Hydra vulgaris; assembly: GCF_038396675.1. Taxonomy (NCBI): domain Eukaryota; kingdom Metazoa; phylum Cnidaria; class Hydrozoa; order Anthoathecata; family Hydridae; genus Hydra; species Hydra vulgaris. Next base: position 81,370,224 of record NC_088931.1, read on the forward strand.
AACATAAGAGCTAACATTGACATTAAACATAAGAGCTAACAATGACATTAAACATAAGAGCTAACAATGACATTAAACATAAGAGCTAACAATGACATTAAACATAAGAGCTAACAATGACATTAAACATAAGAGCTAACAATGACTTGAAACAGTTTTTTAATTTAAAAATAAAAAAATAGGAATAATAATAGTAAAGTTATAAATAATTATAATTGTGATTACGATAAATATTTAAAATTAAAAGAAATTATACTATAACAAAAATGATAAAAATTAAAGATAAAATAAAAAAAAACAAATAAGCATTAAAAAAATGAGCAAGTCTAATATGATAACATGCAAACACAAACATAAATATAAAGATATATATACACCCAGCGGGCATTTGCTTTTAAAAGTTACTTTCTAAATGTATTTTAAATGTCTTTTAAACATTTTCTAAACATTCTTCCGTAAAGAACATTTAAAAGACGTTTAAAAGGCATTTAGAACGTAACTTTTAAAAATAAATGCTTGTAGGGCTTACTTACCCACATGCATAGATACACACATATTTGCACATAGATACACACGCGCGCGTACATGTACTCACATACATATGTATACATTAGGGTGTCCCAAAAATATGTAGAAAAACCTTTTTTTTCTAAACTTTTCTTGTACACCCAAAATTCCTTGTCTATATAAAGATAGAAGATAAATACATACTAAAAAATTGCATTCATATCATTTTAAGTGCTTACTGTAAATTTCCTAAATGTTCCTTTTTTTAGCAAGAAAAGATCAAAATAAAATAACCAAGAGCATAATTCTTTTATTCATAATTATATCTTATTATTATCATTAACTGACAGTATAATTCTTTTATTCACAAATATATCTTATTATATATTAACATATAGAAAGCTTTAAATTTTCATAAGTTCGTTTACTTAAGTAAACGAACTTATGAAAATTTAAGTGCTTAAATAAGTTACTTTCTTTGTTACTTTTTTCTCTCCTCTCTCGTTATCAGTAGTATAGTTTGACGCTGTTCTTCCTTTTGAGAATATTTAAAAAAGTCATTTTTTATTTCGATGTTTCTTTCAGTGCAGTCTATAGTTAGTCCTTTAAAAAAATTTTCAAAAACAATATATGATTAAGTTTTAGAGAAGTTGCGATAAGAATGAACCCAATTTTTGACTTTCCAGCTAACACAAAACTTTCAAATACGTTTTATGAACGTTCATAAAACGTTCGTTGAACGTTTTGTGTTAGCTGGGTTGATTTACAATTCCTAGGCGTATAAATATGAGCCAGCTATCAGCAGTAGCAAGCTCTGAAAGCTTGCTGTTTGGTAAGATCAATACGGGATTAGGTTTTTCCATATTTATTTTTTCAGGCTCTAGAACTGGAAAAGAAATTAATGACTTCAAAATCTGATACTAGACAAACATTTCCAAGTAAGAGTCAACTAGTGAAAACACAACTACTGATGGAGAAAGATACCACGAATGTTTATGAAAACGTTTAATTAAAGAATTGCCAAAATTAGCTTGAGGTACCATGGAGCATAACAAACAGCAACAATAAAGACACACGTTTCAATATCCTTTTTATTTTTATCAGGTTAAAGAGGTTATAATAGCGGACTTCATTTCTAGTGTAAGAATATACAAAGCATCAGCCATATATATTGCTTCGTGACATGGTCTAGGTTGATGAATTTTAAATTCTGTAAGCTTATTAGATTTGATGTCAAGGTAAAAAACCAAATTTTACAAGGTAATTATAGTCATTTCTAAGAAAAATTTTATTCTCCAACAAAAACTTGGCGCAATCTTTAGCTGCTAGCGCCAACATGTAAAGCTAGCTACCTATTTCAAGCTTGTTCCAATCAAACTTTTTCAGTTCTAGAGTTCTTAAATTTACAGATTCATGAGAAGTTTCCCAGTGTCTTTGGAAAGCTAAGTACATAGATTTGATTGGACCCTTAGGTTTAACTTTATATTGCATTAGCACCAAAACAAACACTTATTAAGAATTCTATTAATTGTTATTATTGTTCCGTTTAGTCTACCTGTATTACTTTACGTAGTATCAGTACAGACTCCAATTATATTATCAGCTATTTCAAAATACTCTAAAAAATTTTTAATAACAATAGCTCGATCTTTTCCTTTAGTGCTCTCCATAGCTATATTTCCAAGTAAGCGATCATCTTTTATATTAAATTTAGGACTGGTAACAAATATCGCAACCCTTTCCTTTTTAACTGTAGTTTTTAACTTTTCTTCCATTTCTTTTACCAACTTACTGTTAGTGCAAAATCACATTCTTTCCCAACATTTCTTCATAATGGCTTGATCTGATGATGGCTCCTAAATTAAAAAAGATTTTTTTTTCTCTTTATAATCATTATTTTTTATTTAATTATAAATATTTTGATGTAAAAAAAATTTACCTAAATCTTCGATATACTTGAATCTACTTCTAGCTTCTTCTAGCAGCTTCTAGAATCATTGTTTGTGAGCGAATGCTAATTCCGCATCTAACACTAACAAGTGTTATCGCTAATAGAAGCTTGTATCTGTCAAACTCTGTTGTTATTTCTGAACAGCCGGACTTAGAGGTTTTTTGACGCTTTACTTTTTTGTGTCTTGGAAGCTGATTTTTATCGCTTTCTGGAAAATCGAAATCACTATCACTTGCGACTGAAGACTGGTAAGCCGCAGAACCTAAGTAACGAAAAGTTTTAATGACTTAATAAAGTGAACGAAACCTAAGTAACGAAAAGTTTTAATGACTTAATAAAGTGAATATAAGTTTAAATTAAACTATTAATAAAATAATTATTTAAAAATTTTTAAATCAAAGATTAAGATATAATTTACCTGATTCATCTAAGTCATGAGAGATCACTTAATCCATTTCTAAATCAATTTTGCAATCCAATTTAAAACTTTCACTAACTCTGCATTTTTCTTCATAAGATCTCATTCTTTTATACCTTTTAATTCTCATTTCAACTCTTTGTTTCATATCAATCTCATACTTTTCACTCATTACACCTCTCCTCAATGTTCTTTGATCTTGAAGAAAAGCCAAATCTTCTATCACTGCAGCATTTGATCTTGGCATATCTGTATCTGATTTTATTTTTTCTTGTCTATTTTTTTGAGAAATATCAAACAAATTTTCAAGAAATTTTTCAAACTGTTCTCGTGTTTTTTTTGGTAATTGTGTTCCAGGCTAAATAACTTTTATTTCGTATTGAAATGTACAATTTATTTAGTTTAATAAATTTTTGCACCATTTGTACTTCAGAAATTATATAGTTTTCAGAGACAGCATATTTCCATATATTACCAATATTAAAAGATTTCTGTTATGAAAATATGAAGATATGCTGCCTTTGGCAGCATACCTTCATATTTTCATAACAGAAATCTTTGTCAAGGCAAACTATAATCCTTCTCCCACTCTTTGTTTTGCATGAAAAATTTTCATGAGTAGGCTTGAACCTTTTACTTTTTCTGTAATAACATACTGATAACATTGTAGAAATGTTCCATTTGTTGGAAGTTGATGTTGAGGAAAAACAGAAATCGGACTTCTGAGAAAATAAAGCGGTTGTCGTGGGTTTAAATTAACATTATAGTTCGATTTTTTTTTTTTAGCGATTTGCTTTTCCCCATTTATGATAAGAAATTGTTTTTCATATTATAGTATTTATTTTTTTATAATTTTTAAAAACTAAACTAAGCAAAAGATTCTTTTGTAAAGAGTAACAATTCGATTAGTTGTTTTTTTATCAGAAAAAAATGGTTGGTTTAAATTTGTTTAAGTTTTTTAAGAAAGGTAATCAAGATTATCGCTCTCAAAGTTGATATGTTTAAGTCGATATTTTAAATAAGAAAAAGTTTATTCAAAAATAATTTAAAAATAGCTGTTAGCCCAAAAAGAAAAAAAAAACAATTAGTACCCAAATTATCGATGCTTTAAAAACACATCAATATATATGTTTTTTTTTTATTTCCTACTGTTTGGAATTGTGATCAAGTGATCAACAATCAACAACCAACAATGAACAGTGGTTTGTTAATAAACTACTAGTTGATCAGTTACCACCCATTTCCTAATACAAAGCTAATAGTTTTTTTTTTTAAAAGATTGCAGATGTCTTGATGATGAAAAACAACAGCTATTAGATTCGTTAAAAGTGTTTTCATTTAGATGCAGCGGAAATATTTAAGTTAAGAAAAGCTTAGAACATTTAATTAAATCGTTTTTTTAATTTCTACAGTAAGCACTTGGAGTGGTTTTATAAATCTTTTTTCAATACTAATGGTCTTCTATAAGTGTATAAGAAAGAAAGAGAGTAAAGAGGAAGATTTAGCATTTTTGGAAGATTAGAAAAATGTTAGAAAACAGTTTATAAGCGAGCATAGAGATAAAGAACTTGAAGCAACCCAGCAAGCATTTCAACGTTGATTCAACGTCGATAACGCGTTGATTTATTGACGTTGATTTTAGCGTTGAAATAGAAACAAAATATCGACGTTGAAATATCAACATTGATTCAACGTCATTAAATTAACGTTGTACTGACGTTGATTTACAAACGTTGATTTGGAAACAAGAAATCGACGTTAAAATATCAACATTGATTCAACGTCAATAAATTAACATTGAACTGATGTTGATTTATAAACATTGATTTAAGCGTTGATTTGAAAACAAGAAATTGACGTTCTAATATCTACATCGATTCAACGTCAAAAAAACAACGTTGAAACATAACACTATAAAAAGTTTTCTAAAATGTATATGTTAAAGTTTTTTACAAAGGAGATAATTTCTTTTTCTTTTTCGAAACTACTTCCGCTTTCACTTGACTCAACGTTATCGTCTACTACGAATTCATCTTGATTTTTTTCTTTATCACTTTCGTGTCTTCATCGTCTATTTCGTGGTTGTCAGATTTCCGTTTACCTCCATTCAAACGATAAGGTGCATACTTTAGGCAAGAGGCTATAAATAATCTAGTTTCTTTGTCTGTTGCCTTAGGCTCAAAGCGCTTAATCGATTCTAAAAAATAAATGCAAAAACATTCAAATTTGGTCAAGTGAATAAAATTGTATAGAAAGGAGGAAAGAATATCTTCAATTTACATTATTTCATAAGAATACATGAAGTTTACAATTTTAATGTAAACTAATATATTTTATTTTTTGAGTTTTTATATCTATTTTTTGTGAATTCAACTAAATTCATTTATTTTTAACAGGCAGCCATTAAAAAGAAATGTAAATATATAAAAATATATAGATCAACATCTTTTCCAATTTTCAACACTTAAAATTAAAATTATAGCTACCAATTACTGTTTTGTAAACATTTAACCATTCTGGTTCCATTAATTGTGTGTAACTTTTTAGATATTTCGCTTATTTGCAAAGTTATTTGGACCAACCTCCGTAATACTATATGTTGAAATCCTGAGTTTGAAAACAGAAAGTACTTTATAAATATAACTAACATATATATATATATATATATATATATATATATATATATATATATATATATATATATATATATATATATATATATATATATATATATATATATATATATATATATATTATATATATATATATATTATATATATATATATATATATATATATATATATATTATATATATATACATAAAATATAGTATATATATATATACATAAAATATAGTATATATATATATTTTATATATATATATAAATATAAATATATATGTATATATATATAAACATATAAATATTTTATATATATATATATATATATATATATATATATATATATATATATATATATACATATAGTATATATTACATCTATATAATACATATATTATAGTATATATTACATATATATACATAATATATACTATATCATATATAATATATACTATATTATATATAATATATATACTATATTAAATGATTTACTTGAATGAATGTTGCATACAAAACAACAGCAAGTTAAAGGACAGCTAAAACTCACAAATGATATAGTAAAGAAACCTACCATTATCTTTTATTATTAAATATTCACTGTATATGACACAAAGTCAGCCATGCTATACAGACAGTCTGTTCAACTGACTAGAGGTTACCTGCTAACTGTTTTAGAAAACAAATAATTTTACTCCACTTCAGATACTCCTGGTAACATTACAGTCACATGATCTATTCACAGCTAATCTTATAACTTATTCAAAATACAAAATTCCATATAATTTTAGAATATGAGTTGTGAAATATTTATACAGATTATTAGTTTGTTAACTAAATATACAAGTTATTGTTACTATATTGGTGTAATTCTATTTAAATTTTCCAGATTATCAAGTTGCAATAGTTTGTTATTTTTAAAATACATGTTATCGGACTTCTAGTATTCAAGTCTAGCTTACGTTACACTAGTTTTAATGACTTTCAACCAATTTTATACTAACAACTCATACCATCAAGACATTATAATACAGTAGACACACACAAGAACACTGCATTGACTGTCTACATTACATACACATCTATAAGACTCAAAACAGTTCACAACTCTCATTGACCCTCGTTAAACTGCAACAAAGCACTGCACTTATCGACACTTATGTCAAAAAAGTGACTTACAATTGTATGCAAGTTGTACTGAGCCCCACTAAGTGTCCTCTGGTCCCAGTGTCAATTCAAAAGTCTGTGGCAATTGCCCTGACAGGATACTCCAAGAATAGTCCTTTTGGGATAACAGAATGGGATACCTTAACAAAATACCCTGGTGTAGACCCAGAGTGGAACTTCTTTTGGGATGTTGGTTTTAGGCAAAAGCTGGAGGTCTTCTTGTGTTCATACTGTACCATAAGGCGCAAACCCATATGGTACTCGAGACGTCTATGACACACTTATATCAATAATGTATGTTTACCACCCTAATAATACAGACCACATAATAACTACTTATAAAACGAATAACTCTACCCCATCACTGATACTGTCTACACTCACACTTATGCTGGACACTAACAAAAACTTAGGAGAACAACAGAAAATGACTCTTACATATCTCGACAATTGTTTATTGTTATTTTTTGTTTTTACAACATTTTACTTATCATTTTTTTAGTATTTTTCTACTTTGAGGCTCTTTTTTTCCACTAGACATCTGTTCTTTTGTACTTTTATCTCACTCTGCTAAACTCTTTTTAACTTATTATTCATCTCTAAGGCGTTCACTGCTTGGTGCAGCTTCACAAAAATGCATTGCATTTACAACATAATAATGTTTGTCAGGAGTTTTGATTTCATTTTGTAATAAAATTGATAACAAAATTTCATTTACAAGATCAAACATAAAGCTCTCTTCAGAAGGTTTGCTCTTTCAAAATAGTTGAATACTTGAAAATGAGCAAAGTATGGGCCATAAAGCGACTGAAGTACTTTTAAATAATGGCATCCCATCAACATTCACAACTAATTCAATTTTCTCCAGATCTGGAAATTTACTTTAATGTTTTAAAATATTAGTTTCCAAACCATAATAAATGTAATCGCCACCACACTTATTCTGCAGAGGAATGTTACATGGAGTTTTCAATAATTGGAAGTTCCGCATGGCCATTGTTTCTCAAAATAAAAAGAAGTTGATTCGATGCAGAATAAGAAGTTTGGTTCACAACAACCCATTCCGCTTATTTTTTACGAAGATTTCCATTTACTGTTTTTTTTATGTCATTTATGTCTGATTCTGATTCTTGTGTCTTGAATCATGGAAACATTTATATCTATACATTTCCATGATTCAAGACACAAGAATCAGAACTACCCGAGTCAAGATTGGAATCTGAGTCAAAATCTGTTTCTTCAACACCTTTAAGTTTTTCCTCAATTGATTCTTCTGAAATAACTCTATAATCTGAAATAAATATTTATTGTTTATTTTTTTTTGTTGTATTATCTGTCTCTGTAAATAAATCAATTACTATTTTATTCATTTTTCTCCATTACATATTCTGTGATGACATATCAACTGAATACTTTTATTTCTATAAATAAATATATTATCAGGTTAGCCAGGAATATATTTTATATAGCGTTTTTGAAATATTGGGAATAATATTGTTATTGTTCTACTAAATATTAAAATTTTTTTATAAAATTGTCACATATATATATATATATATATATATATATATATATATATATATATATATATATATGTATATATATATATATATATATATATATATATTATATATATATATTATATATAAACTTATATTAATAATATGAGTTTGCTATATAAGTTATATAGCTCTGAAATCATTCATCGAGCACTGTTTAATATATAAACGTAAAATTTTTACTTATATAATATAAGTAAAAATTTTACGTTCATATATTCAACAGTGCTCGATGAATGATTTCAGAGCTATATAACTTATATAGCAAACTTATATTATTAATATAAGTTTATTTTATATTATTAATATAAGTTTATTAATATAAATACAAACTTATATTATTAATATAAGTTTGTATAAGAGATTAAATAAAAATAACTACATAATTTTTTATAATTTAATGTTGTAAGCAGAGTCTTAAATGTAATTTACAAATGTATAGTGTCAGCCCCAAACAAAAGTATATATTGGACTATTAGAAAGAGAATGGAAAAAGAGATAGGCAAACCACAAACAATCATTTGTAAACAGAAAACTACAAAATTCAACCACCCTTTCCAAATACAAATGGAACTTAAAAGAAAACCTTAAAATAACACCCAGTTTATTTTTGTAACTAATTAGTTACAAAAAAATAAAAAAATGTATTTTTGTAATTGAAGCTGTGTAAAACAATGTTTCGTAAGAAAAAGAGAATTCTTTTCAATAATCATTAATAATATTAAAATTGAAGCATTTTTACTTCCAACCAGGAGAATAAAAAACGAAAATTATAAACTAAAAAATCTTTAATTATGACCCATAAATGAAAAACATATATGTAATGTTGTAAATACTACCACTTTTAAATAAAATACAATTAAAAATAGCACATTTCTGCGAGTGATTAGCCATCTTTATTTTAATAAGAAGTCTTATTTGTCTCGATATCAAAACGAAAGTAAAAAGACGTATTGATTTAACGTTGATTAAATCAACATTAGTTTATTAACAATAAATCAACGTGGAATAAACGTTGAAAATTCTGACGTTGAGGTTTCCACCTCGATAAGACGTTGAATCAACGACTTTTTCTTCAACGTTAATTTATCAACTACAAATCAACGTGAAATAGACGTTGAAACTTCTGACGTTAACATTTCAACCACCCTAAGACGTTGACATGACGTCGTTTGCTTGCTGGGAAAGGTTTAACGTCGGCAACAGAGATACCGTAGATATACAGATCATAAGAAAAAAATGTCAAAAGAGGCAAATGGAGATGCCCCATATCATAATGATGAGACTACCATTACTTAGATTCTTCAATTAGACCTTCAATTAAAAATGCTAATGAAAATTATTAATATAAGTGAGAAAAAATCGATATCTGAATAAGGTACTTTTTACCATGAAAAATCAAAATTCTATATTTTGCCTGTGTATTGCATATTACTTTACAGAATAAACTTTGAGTGAAATTTTTCATTTAAATTTTTTGTTAATATTATTGTAGATCTTTCAAATCTGGCATTGATGATAGGTAATACTAATTATAGTTCTGATCTGAATAAATATCAACAAAAAACATTAAACAACGCAAAAAAAAATAACAATAAAATTAACGACATACCACTCATGCTTCGATCCGATTCAATCCTTGTCAATAAAGAAATTACTCGAGCCTAATTGCAGCTACTCCTCTCAGTGTAAAGACCGGCTTAAGCTATCAAGATCAAACGATGTTTATAGCTAGTATTACGAACTGTCTTGGAGTAAATATGAAAAAAGTTAAGATAAATAGAGAAACAGTCAGATAGAAGCGTTATGAGGTTGTTTAAAATCACGGAAATGAAATTAAACAAAATTATATCGAGGAAATGGGAGGAGAAAATCTTGTCCTTCAGTTTGATAGCAAACTAGTTGCACATTTGTATAAGGAAATCCAACAAACAGTTACAAGAGATAGAACTGCTGTCTAATACTACTCCTGAATTTCAACACAAGGACGATCTTCTTTTAGGAATTGTTGCAAGTGATACCGGTAAAGCATCTGATCAGGCTTTAGTAATTCAAAGCTTGTTAGAATATTTTGAAGCTTCAGACCAAATATTTGCTGTGTGTGTTGATACTACAGTAACTAATACTGGTAGGAAAGAGAATGCAAAAATAATATTGACAAGAGCATTTCAGAAACTATTATGCTATTGTGTCGGCACCACATACATGAAATGCATTTTAAACATATTTACAAATCAATAACTGGAGATAATACCAAGGGTCCACGAAAGGCCCTTTACTCCAACTTTATGAAGCAATAGAAAAATTTTGTCTCTTTTTTATCTACTTGTGGTGTCTCTTCTAGTTTTAAAAAGTTTGATGATCTTAATATTCAGTCTAACAAGTTAAAAAACTTTAGGATTTATCAACCAGGTGCCTGTCATGAAGCTAGATTCATGGCAGAGGCATTATATCACATGGCTTTGGAATTGACATCGCCAGTTATAAAATAATCAAATCAAGATCATCAGGTTCTAGTCTCTAGAGTTTGTCTAATGATTGTTATATCTTATGTACCAGGTTTTTAAAATCCAGTCTTGCTCAACATTCACTATTGAAAGACCTCAAATCATTCAAAGTAGTATGTATTTAAAAGTATTTCGCCTAAAGCAGTAGTCATGGCTCTTAATGATTCCTTGAAATTCAAATAAAGTCTGACATTTTGAAGGCCTTGTTGGAGCACGAGGTTCCTGACATTAATGAAAAAAATAAAGAGAAACCACTTCCTGTTTTAGTAGATAAAAATGCTAAACTTTGTGAACTTGTTACCTGTGAAAGCTGGTTTATTTTTGTCATTTCGAACTTAGTAAAGGAAACAAAAATTGGGTTGGAAGAATGCCAACTATAAGGCTTAGAGGGGATTGACTCTAAGGTTAAGAGTCAATCCCCTCGTACACGAAATTTATCCTTTTTATGAAACACCTCAGTGTCACAAATGATAGTTGTTCGACAAAATCGAAAACAGATTTCAAAGAATGTTTGTCAGAAAAAATTTTTTAATTTGAAATAGATATTGTTGTTTATTATATTGCTGTAAATGTAAACATGTTTTATTTGTTAAACTCTTTTGTTAATTATCTCAGATCGAAGTCAATAATACTAATAGTATAAAACAGTAATTATACTAACATATGCTTTTTTACATACACTTTTTAGCATTTTGGAAAAAAATGATGAATATTTAAACTATTAAAAAAAAATATTTACCTGCTCCAATGATCCTAGTAAACTAAAATTTTCAATATGAGTTAGTATATAGATGGAAAACAGGTATTTACACAGTGTATTTGCACTTTTTAAAAAGAGTTAAAAATGCGCAAAATAATTGTGCAAAAGAAAATATATATATATACACTGAGGCATATTCGTTTAGACGCATCAATTTTTTTCTTTTTATCTTGATTTTTTTCTATGTATTGTCAACTGATATGCATGCAAGTTATTATCAAAATAATTGTTGTGTTGTGGGCAAATAAAAATCACAAAAAAAATTTTTCTATGTGTCTTTATTAACATGAGAGTATGTTTGATATACAAAAGTACATTTTTTAATTGGAATATATCTATAGACGCAGTCATATTTTTGACATTAAAAGATGGAAATTAGTAATGCGTATGTCCTCCATTACATTCGATCACCTCAAAAATTCTGCCTTTCATTAACTCCACTAGTCGTTGAAGTGTAGTATGATCCAACTCGGACCATGCTTCAAGGATTTTACACTTTAACTCAGTAACAGTTTTAAATTGGTGTCCGGCTGCTTTAGCGTCATAAACTTTTCTTGATAGCATTCCCCACACTTTCTCGATTGGATTTAAGTCCGGGCTACAAGCTGGCCATTCGAGAACCGGGATGTTGTGGTTTTTAAACCATTTCATAGAATGCCTAGATGTGTGAATTGCAGCATTATCTTGCTGAAATATGGCATTATCGTCCATGTTTTCATCCATATAAGTTATGAGAACATCATTTAACATTTCTGTATACTTTATTGAGTTCTTTTTAGGTAAACCACAACACAGAGTCAATTTTCCTGAATAAGAAAATCCACCCCAAATCATTAAACTTGCTCCTCCATAATTTCGTTTTGTTTGTGGGTCATTTATTCCTCTTAGATCATGCCAATAACAACTGTAAGAGTCCGGACCATCTAAATTGAACTTTTTTTCATCTGAAAATATTACGTTTTGTCACTCATGAGTCCAATGCATATGGTTTTTAGCAAACTGTAATCTAGCAATTTTATGGTGTTTTTTTAACATTAGTTTTTGGTGTAGTTTCTTCCAATTTACATTTGGTGTTGTACGTAGAATATGTGCAACATGTTTATTGGTGACAGGCAATAATAATTTATCCTTTATTTGTGTTGCATTAAATTTATTTTTGGTAGCTTCGAAGCGAATTTGATTAATTTGCCGATTTGTTAAAACTTTGTTGCCGTTTGTTGCTTTTTTTACACCATAATTGTCACCTTTTGCAATGTAGTTTCGTACGACATGGTCAGATCTTCCAATTTTTCATGCTATTTCTCGTATAGAAAGTGCTTGTGAGATTTCTGAGCCACGATATAAATTAATTTGTATTTTTTCGGCATCTGTCAAATACTTTCCTTTAGGCATTTCGTAAAATGCAATAAAAATGATACTGGCATAGCAAAAGATCAAATTACACTAAAATTTATCAATTTATTTGTGTAAAAGTGATTAAAAATCAATAATTATCGTTATTAACCTGATTGCGTCTATAGATATATTCCAATTAAAAAATGTGCTTTTGTATATCAAACATACTCTCATGTTAATAAAGATACATAGAAAAAATTTTATTGTGGTTTTTATTAGCCCACAACACAACAATTATTTTGATAATAACTTGCATGCATATCAGTTGACAATACATAGAAAAAAATTAAGATAAAGAGAAAAAATTTGATGCGTCTAAACAAATATGCCTCAGTGTATATATATAAATTTATTATTGCTCTGTTCTTTTAGAATATTGAGCACTCTGTTTGTAGAATACACTAACATAATTTATATATATATATATATATATATATATATATATATATATATATATATATATATATATATATATATATATATATATATATATATATAACAAATATAAATAATAGTGCAGATATTTTATGGACAGAGTTTATATGCCAAGTTATTTGTTTGCTACAAGGCCATTTTATTTTTATTTTTACTTTCTATTTTCTTCAGGAGATTTTTTTTTTTGCATTGTTTACAAATTACTCATTATAGGCGTATCTACACGATCATATGATTTAGTTGCTTTAAATTTACTTTTTTTCTAAAAGAGGAAATGTTAGTGCTATTCATGTTATTTACATTATTTAATTCTTGTTCGTTGAATGACACATTAGAAGTATATAGTATGAATACTGTTATTTTATTTATGTAAATATGTTTATGAATATCAGTAAACAAATAGCACTTAGCATAGTTAATTAAACATTTTTAGTTCATAAAACATAATTAAATGCATCAATTATGACGAGTTTCATAAGTTTTTTTCCGACTGTTTTGCAAGTTACTGTCGCAAAAGGATTCATTTCGACATTTCAAAAAGTAAAATTTGAAATTGTTAATATTATGTGAAGATAACACATTATTACAAATATTTTGATACATAAAGATGTTTAATTTTTACAATTCTATCCATTTAACGAACAAATCTTAATGGATTTTAAAACGTCGTTCAGCAAAAACTTTTTTTTCACATGTGCTATTTTTGTATGTAGCAAAAAAGCTTTATTTTGAAATTCAACTTGCGACACCCTTTATTTCGGAATGAGCACATGCAAAATGAACATCGACAATTTTAAATGCTTAGTTTAATTCGGTACGAAAAAAATTAATTCCTGGTTATCAATATCCTTTTTAAAGAACTTTTTTTTTTCGGGAATATCTGCTTAGCAACTCTTGTATAAATGTTTGTTTTTTTTGTTGTTGTTTTTTAAGAAATTAAAAAAATTTTTTTAAGTGAATTTAAAAAGCAAGTAAACAAAAAATATCAATTATTGATTGAAATAATTGAGTAAATTAAATCGAGTAAACCGATAATTATTATTTTGTTAATTATTGACCGACTTAATCTGAATTTTATCTTTTATCAAATATAAAAAAAAATATTTTCTAATCAAATAGGGCTTCTTTTGTATCGATTGGCCTGCAGTATAATTATCTATTGGCCAGCCGATGCTCATCATCTTTGTTTACCAATACTAAACTGAGGTTGTACCATTGTCGGCTAACAAACATACTGTCGTAAATTATAATTAGCGGACCAACAAAATTCTAAAATCATATCATTAACAACTCAGCTAGCCAACATTTGGACAATAAGGCATGTTTTAGACCGTTAGCCAATATTTATACCATTATAAATCTTGTTTATCTGTTAGCCGAGATTTAGCAAGTGTCCAGCCCATTTTGTAGAATTGAAATATTATAACATTCCAACCGATAAAACGCCGTCGGCTCGACATCGGATTAATACCCAGTCGGCATATCTAGTATTGTAAATACTCGGAGTATTGATCACGTATAACATACCGCCGTTGATACCAGAAAAATACGCATTTAGATTTAAGTTTCGAATTCGAGTTCAATACCACTTATTTATCAAAAGTACGTATTATTTAATATTTGATCAAAATCGGATACGATATCGTACCCGATCTTGATCAAATATCAACATATAACGGAAAAACAAAAATCTTTGCTTTAAAGCGCATGCTTAAACTGAAATAGTGAAAGCAAAATTTAAATAAAAAAGTTTTTATTTGAGAAATTTAGTAAAAAGTTTGTCTGGAATGAAAAGAAATAGTCAGGAATGCATGAAAAGTTGTATGAAGAGATATCGTTCTGCTAAAGCAGTATCGCATATCTTCAATACAGTTACAGTACTTTTTTGTGCTAAAAAAGTTATTAAAACTTTATCATAAAAATATTTATTACTACTTTTAAATTTATTTTGTTTTATTCTTATTTTTTATTATATTCTTATTTTCTTATTATCTTTATTTTATTTATTAAGTCCTAAATTAATATAATTCAAATATATTATAAATCCTATCATTTCATACCTTGCTTACTTTATTATTTTGATTATTATTTTATTAACATTTCTGTTATGCTATTACCTTTTTTTCGTACTGTTTTAAAAAATTTAGAAAAATAAATTAAAATTTCGAGCCAACACTGATATTTTATTGTTGCTAAACGTTAAATTTTGTTATAAGGATTGCAGTTCTTCTATCTGTTTTTTGCTCTTTATTCAATAAGTATTTGATTCAAATTAAATATAATTCTAATTTAATATTTTATTACGAGATATATGTTTATATATATATATATATTCATATATATGAATATATATATGAATCTTTTTAGATTTTTTCATGTTATTTTTAAATTTTTTGTTCGCGCAATTCAAGTTACATATGTTTGTAGTTTGCATATATGTTTATATTATGTTCAAAGTTTAAAAGTTTTTGATAAATATATGTATGTGGAAATATGTGTTATGTAATTGTTTTATGAATGTGTCATTAAAATAGTATAAAATGTATCTATTGTATATATAAATATTATATGAGGTGTTTGTATATGTTATATAAAGTTGAATAAATGTATTGTGTTTTATAGTTATTATGTATGTTTATATTATGTTGTTTCCATGTTTTCAAAGTGTGCGACTTGGCAAACGTGTTGAGCAAGATTTTGCGTAAAGTTGTTATTTATGTTACTAATATTGTTACATTTGGCTTACCTTAATGTTGGTGTCAATTGTTAAAAGTTATAAGTGGTTTTATTATTGAAACTCACTGCTTTTAATCATTCACTAAAAGCCACTCAAGAAAAATCATTTTGCCGTATATACATTTTGTTTATCTCAATTTGAATTTTTAGAACCATGAAGTACAAACATGATTTGTTTTCTAAAGCATGAAAATATGAAAATAACAATATTTAACAACTACTACTCTCTTATCATGACATCTTATCTCTATCAGATATATTGATTTTCGATTCATATTTGATTTTTTTCTTTGTATTTACTTATCAATTACATTTTTTCATTTCAGATTTATCATATCATGGATTTATGCAATATAAAAGAACAAATGTATGTAAATTTTTATGAATTTTTTCTACGCTTTTCTAAATGTGTTTCTTATTCACATTTTATTTTACAAGCAAGGTCTGCAAGCAAATTTGAGCTGAAAATTTTTTTTAGCTTTTAAGGAGAATTGGCGTTATTCTTTGTTTTATTTAATTTGTTTAAATATAGTAGTTCTAAAAAATAAATGTTTGTTTGTTCTTGGTTTTTTACTTATCTGTTTTCAGATTCTTATAAACTAGGCAACTCAGCTAAGCAAGTTTTGTTTTATTTTATTTATATATATATGTATATAAATATATATATATATATATATATATATATATATATATATATATATATATATATATATATATATATATATATATATATATATATATATATATATATATATATATATATAATTACTTAAGAGCAAAATATACTGACTGACATTGCTTCAATATTTTATACAAGATTGTGCATTTATTATTTTTGTTCATTAAGGTAAAAATAATTTTATGCATTGTAGATTCTTTGTTAATTAAAAATAATTGATGTAAATAAATATTGTTTAATATTTTTGATAAACGACTTATGTATGTAAGCATATAAAAAGATTTGGATTTCAATAAATCTTAAGTTTAAATTAAGTCTTTGATTAGAAAAGATCACAATTTGTAAGATTCTTTTACGTTCATTTATTCAATTGTAACAATAGTAAGATTACTGGTAATATAATAACAGTGAAATTGAAATAGATAGATTAGGCTCAACAAAGTTATTAATGTAAAATGCTAATAGGCAACTTTAAAATAGTTGTCAAATGAAAAAAAGAGATCTAGGCAGGATGAAATTAATTGTTGTTGAAATGTAAGAAATGTAACTCGAAGTGCAGAAAACTTACTTGACAGAATTCAGTGTCAAGCAGTGTTAATGTCTGTTAATTTGATTTTACTTTTGACACTTCAGAACAAAGCAAAGTATGAGTTTAACTATTTATAGTAACAATTAACACTTTTTAATCTAAATAATTTTTTTTTTATTTTATAATTTCTATCATAATTGTGTTCTTTTTTTCATTTTTTTTTTAGTTTGTCTATCCTTTGTCATCTTTTGATTAGTTAGCTAACTGTTGAAACATGGTTTTAATTTTTGTAAATTTAGTATGATATGAAATTTATTCTATTAATCATTAGTCAACAGTTAGAGAGAAGCTGGAGCTTAATTAAGAAATGCTGGAAATTAGCTTTTAATCAAGGTAAAAATAATTTTGTTTACTGGTAACATAGTAAAACCAGTTACTAGTATTTATTCCGTGCTTTTTTACATTTGTTAACATGTTGCTTTGGAAAAACTTTCTTTCTCTCTCTCTAAGATGAGTGGGAGATTTAATAAAACTTATGTAATTACTGAGCTCTTACGTATTTCTTAATACCACAAATGATAATGACCATTAATAAGAAATATTTTACCAGTGGCTTGCTATTTTATGATATAGTTGCTCAAATTGTTTAACTATAATTGTCCCTTGATTGTTCAAATATTGTAATAAATGAAATCTTTTTAGTCCAAGTATTTAAGTTGATAAAATATCTTATTAAGTTGCGGTGTTATTTGCCAGTGTTACTATAGTAACAATGTATACATTGTGTTGTCTAGCCTTTTTATAATCTTTTTTAATTATTCTGTAGACAGAATATATGAACTTGTCATTTCGAAAAGGACATAAGTCCAAAACTTTTAGCAGTTAGTTAATAAGTTTAAATTAAAAATTTCTGTATGATTTATGTCTTTTTTATAAAAATAAAAAATACATAAATTATATACGTTCTTTATTTAAATACTTCTATGTTTAATTTCTTTAGCAACCTAGACATTATTTTAATAAAAATCATATTTTTGTTGATTTTGAAAAGTTTTAGTAAATGGACTTGTGCCCTTTTCGAAATGACAGGTTCATATATTTTCTGTTATTATTATCCTAATTCTACTAACAATAAAATGCAAATAGTACTTTTGTAATTAAAAATTGTAATTTTTTTTTTCATGTCTTTTTTTAGGTATTTGCAAGCTTTCCTTGACTTTCCTTTTCTGGTACTTGTGTTGTGACAGATTTTAAAAAGAACTCAACTGATGTAAATATGGTCTTTATGTCGTTACCTATAGGCAATGGCGTTGCTGATACGGAGTCAAAATATTTATAGATAAATTTGTATTTAATATTTTAGATAATATATCAAGTTATTAATGTGTTTTTATTGTTATTAATGATTTAATAACTCATAACCCGTATTACGGATTGCTTACTGCTAGTCATTATCATTATGTTATGAACTCATATTAGTTAATAAAATTGTATTGAATATTTTCTAGTTATCGTGTTTTATACGTGTTTAAATGCGAGTTTGATACTCAGTAGGCGTCGTATTGTATACCTGTCTTTATACGCATCTGATGTCTATTTTTAATGCGCGTTTGACACGATAAAATGGCTAACATATATTTGTAAATAATGCGTATTCTATAAAGTTTTAAATGCGCATGTAATACCAGGAAAATATCGTATTGAATATTCTCTGGTTATTGTATTTTATACGTGTTTACAAGAGTTTCAAATGCGAGTCTGATACCCTGTAGGCGTCGTATTGTAAACCTGTTTTTATACGCATCTAACGCGTGTTTCTAATGCGTGTTTGATACGATAAAATGGCTAACATACATACCACATCGATACGTATTTAAACGAGTTTCCAATGCGCATTTACAACTAAATTTGCCGACTGGGTTGCTTCTGGCTAAATATCTTAGTCGGTAGATATTCACTCAGCCACGCATATGGCTTATCGAATAAGTCGATATATATATTCACTAACTGCGCTTATTCCTAAATAATTTTATTAATAAATGCACACTTAGACGCGCGTAAAAAATGTTACGCGCATTTTAGTTATTTATTAACTGAATTACTTAACTATTTATTAACCGTCTTTTATTATATTTATATTTATTATTATTAATATATTAGTAACAATTAGTTAATTAATAAAAAATATTTATACAAAAAAGATAAAAAGAAAAAAGACTTCAAATGATTGTATTAACCGCTGCACCCACAATGATGTAACTCAAAAAATTATTAAAGTTTAAATAAAATAAATTTGTTTTAATGCAAGATATTTTTTTGACGCAAGTTATTTTTTAACGCGCTTTTAAATAAGATTACTTCCGCAAGATTGTTACGTCAGCGTTACGTCAGCGCTACACTATCAGCGAATCATAGGATCAGTGACCTAGGTAAATGTGATGCAATTAAACATATTGAGACCACTGATCTCAAAATATAACTGGATAGCGTATGCGGCAAATTTTTTGAAGCCAGTTTTGGCCTCCCAAGATGGCGACGGTTTCGGTTGATTACAAATGAAGAAATTTTTGTTACGAACTTATATGTCATTTACATACATAAATATTATGAAATGTACATGTCTCAAATATAATTTTTGGTTTTACATAACAATGATTAAAAAAAAAAGGCAATATTACATATTTACGTAAATTTCTCTATTGTTTAACAAAATATATTCTAAACAATAAGCTTGTGTAATTATTATTAATAAAGCAAGATATTATAATAATATCTTGCTTTTTTAAAGATAAATAAATGTTATTAAATAAGATAAAAATTTTTAGTTTTTTTAATTAAGAATTAGTTTATTTAACATTAGTAAGAACAATTAAGGAACTAGTAGTTATACAAGTTAACAATTTCCAAACAACTTTCGAATAATTATTTTAAGTTTGAAAAACTGAAATAATTTTATTCATATTTTGTTTATTTTTCATTTAACTACTTTCTTTTAACTTTAGTTTTACTATAAATTATTTGTTTAATATTGTTTATAATACAGTTTATGCACCTTTTAGTTCTTAATTACCCAATGATGTGTGCTAGAAGGTTAATAACATAACTGCATGGTAGGCAGCTAAATATCTTTTTAAAATAAACTATTACGAAATGAGTTTTTCAAATAGATATCACAAATTTACAAATGCTGCATGAACTATTAGCTGAGCTCTGTGAATACACACAACTCAGGGGTTCCTTCTAGAATTAGTTTATTTAGTTTAGTTATTTGTGTCTTATATTATTTTATATATATATATATATATATATATATATATATATATATATATATATATATATATATATATATATATATATATATATATATATATACATATTTATTTTTCTAGTTAATTTGGCAGCCAAACTGCAAAATGAGCCAAAAAACAAGGAAAATATATTGTTGTCACTTATAGTTGAGTCAAACATGAGGAGGTAGATCAATTATTATTTTCAAGAAATCGACTGATCTCAAAGCAGCACTTGCTAATGCATTTTGAATTTCATTTGGAAAGAGGCAATCTAGTAAAACAACCAATTAATTTGGAAACACCTTTCTGTTTCTTTGCATATAACACTTATGGTTGGTTTAACAAACCTCCTATGTCTTTGAATTTTAAAAAGCTATTTTGTTTTAAATGAAAAGAGAGTGCTAGTGCATTCTGACATTTAATGAGGATTTTTTTTTTTGAAGTCATTCTATCTACGTATCCAGCAATATATGGGATCAAAGTTTTTTTGTAATCAAATAGATTGTTGCAGTTTGGAATATCTGCATTATCGTGATCACTAACTGTTGATTCTCTCTCCAACAAATCATATTTTCTTATTAATTCAATTTCAGTAAAAGATATTTTAGAACTAAAACCACCAAAAGAATTGTCTAAAACATATATATGAGTTTTATCTCTGGTGCTGCAGTTTTCATTTGAAAATTAAACGGTACTTTGCATAAAAAGTTATTTATATGTGAATTGTTGGCAATTGATATTGCTGTTAAACATTTCTGCAGATCTCACAGCACCAAAAAAGAGCTCTAGATGGTTTTGACTGAGCTTATATGATAAAAAATAATTTAATGGTGAACCTTCTTTTTCAACCCAGTCAAGAAATACCTTGAGCAGATTTAATTGCTGTCAAATATCCAATGAAATGTTTTTCGATTATACAAGATCAATGTTTTTCGATTATACAAGATCATTTGTGTAGCAGTAATCTCTTTAAGACTAATGATATTCTTTAGCAAATCATTTTCTTGAATTTAATGTCATATAATCAATCTATTATGCAAATAAACTCAACAACATATTTATAAAATTATTTAACAGCTATTTACAGTTCATTAATATAAAAAAGTCTGCAAGCTGTAATATATAACCATAATACTTAACAGCAGGTAAGCAGGATATTTAATTAAAGTTAAGGAGATATTTCAAAGAGGAGGAAATGTTTTGAACATTTCTATATAAAGATATAAATAAATTTTTTTCAAACAAATGTATTTTTATATACATTTGTTTCTTCAATTGTATTGAGTGATTATCCTTCAAACTATAAGAAACTATTATTTACTTTTTATTTGTTTTAAAAGTTATTATAAATAACTATAATTCAGACCTGGTTTTTTTTTACCAGTATAAGTGACACTTAATAATATTTTATTCAAATGGTTATGCAATAATAGAATTCAAGTATAATATAATTCTAGAAGGAACCCCTAAGTTTTTGTATACTCACAGCACTCAGTTAACAATTCATGTAGAATTTGTACAAAATGGCATCTTGCTACAAAAAATAGAGAATACAGTAGTAGAAAATATAGAGGGTAGAAATGATTGCCGTTTATCATACTGTTATGTTATTAACCTTCTAGCATACTGCATTGGGAACTAAAAACTATAAGACTTATAGTTTTTAGTTCCCAATACTTATACATAAGACTTAACTAAATTTGTAAATGCCATTTAATAATAAATTCAACTATACAAAAAAATAATTTCTTGTTTTCTCTAATATTTATAAAATTCATTTGTTTTCTTTTATTTTTAACAAATTTATAAGCTTATTTAATTATTTTTTTTTGTAATTTGATATAGCCATTTAAAATGTATATCGGTTTCACCGCTAGGAACTAAAATCGCCGCCATCTTGGGAGGCCAATTTTAGCCTCAACTTTTTTCGGAAAAAACAATAGAACCAGCTATCCAGTTATATTTTGAGATTAGTGATTGAGACATGTAGGTCATAATTTTATACTTTATAGATAGTAAGAATTTTAAATCAAATAAAATAAAGACATAAAAAAGAAAAAGTTTTTTTATTTTTTTTCTTTTCAAATAATTAAATATAAATTTCAAATAAATATTTTATAAATTAACATTTTATAATATTTACACTCTCAAATAAAATTATAAATATACAAGGTCGAAGACCCTAAATAATATTCTATTTTTTATCAACATCGAAAAATTAACGCAAGATATTTGCAAACACCGATAAAAAGTCTATCAAAAATAATCAAAAATAAAAATCTATCAAGAAAATCATTATGTTTAGGGAAAAAGTATTTTTTTAAAGAACTCCTAAGTAGAAACATTTTTTTACATGTCATTGGAGGCTCAAAGGGGCAATATATGGGCTGTTGTTTTTTTTTTAATGACTTTTCATGTATATATATATTAATGAATATATATTTTTATGAATATATATATTCATGTATGTATATATATATTCATAAATATATATATATATATATATATATATATATATATATATATATATATATATATATATGAATATATTTATATATATATATAATGTATATTTTATAAATATATATATATATTTTTTATGTGTATATGTATATATTATATATATTCATATATATATATATATATATATATATATATATATATATATATATATATATATATATATATATATATATATATATATATATATATATATATATATATATATATATATATATATATATGTATATATATATATATATATATATATATATATATATATATATATATATATATATATATATATATATATATATATATATATATATATATATATATATATATAAAATAATATAATATAATTAAAATATGAAAACTTCAGACTTTATAGAAAAGACAGCAACGTTTCCATCTAAATTAAGAAAAAAAAAAGATTATGTAACATTATTTTTGATCAAATTTTAACAGATTAAATTAAAACAGATATATGACTATATTATGTTCATTAAAACAGATATATGACTATATTATGTTCATTAAAACAGATATATGACTATATTATGTTCATTAAAACAGATATATGACTATATTATGTTCATTAAAACAGATATATGACTATATTATGTTCATTAAAACAGATATATGACTATATTATGTTCATTAAAACAGATATATGACTATATTATGTTCATTAAAACAGATATATGACTATATTATGTTCATTAAAACAGATATATGACTATATTATGTTCATTAAAACAGATATATGACTATATTATGTTCATTAAAACAGATATATGACTATATTATGTTCATTAAAACAGATATATGACTATATTATGTTCATTAAAACAGATATATGACTATATTATGTTCATTAAAACAGATATATGACTATATTATGTTCATTAAAACAGATATATGACTATATTATGTTCATTAAAACAGATATATGACTATATTATGTTCATTAAAACAGATATATGACTATATTATGTTCATTAAAACAGATATATGACTATATTATGTTCATTAAAACAGATATATGACTATATTATGTTCATTAAAACAGATATATGACTATATTATGTTCATTAAAACAGATATATGACTATATTATGTTCATTAAAACAGATATATGACTATATTATGTTCATTAAAACAGATATATGACTATATTATGTTCATTAAAACAAATCAAAAGTAAATTTAAAGAGCAAAAACAATTTTAATATTTTTAAAATTTAAATAAAAAAATAACACATAAAAATAACATACATTTTACCAATTTTTAAGTTTTTAAATTATTAACTTAGGTTTTAAATTTTATATGGTTTATTTTTTTTTTAATTTTAAAAAAAAGATTTCCTTTTTTTTTTTTTTTACATTTACTTCTCATTTACTTCTTTTATTTTATATTTACTTCTTTAACCCAGAAGACTGATTTGTCATAAGGACTGAGTTAATGATGTCATATCATGTAAAACTAATTCTTTCCTATATTTGAGGCCCTATTTTTAAAAACAAAAATTTTACCAATATTCAAGGTCCTAATTTAATAAAATAGAACTTTTACTTTGAAAATATAACTTTATCTAATGTAATTAAAGATTTTCAATTTTTAAAAAATATTGTTAATCTATTTAATCTTTCTGTTGTTGTTTGTTTTTTTTATCAACAAAATCATTAATTAATAAATCTAAATCACTGCATTGTTTGATAATAATGCAAAATTATATAACATTTTTTGTGACAGTTAATTGCAAATTATGTTTTGTTAACTTTAATATTGAAAATGACCTATCCAGAGCAGTTGGATATCATGAAACATATGAAAATTCTAAGAATAGTCTCAGTATTCAAAAATACAGCCTCCATTTAATTTTCCTTAATAAGTTTGTGCCAATTCAAATGTGAAAATTGAGGAGCTTAGGTATAAAAATGATTTTTACAAATATAGGTGTAGATGTTTGATTTCTGCAAATTTCCTTAATGTCTTCTGTGTTCTTTCTTTCAAATTTGTTGTGAGACTATCGATGATTTTAAAAAAAAAAATTTCATCTTAAACTCTTCACATGAACATAACTGAGGTTCTTCTGATCGATTTTTACGTAAAAGCACTTTCTTATTAAACAAACATAAAATTATCAATAACCTATATATATAGATAAGCGAATGTTTGTTGAGAACAAACAGAAAAACGAACGTTAAATTATGATTTACAGCGTGCTTATTTAATTTATTTTATTTATTTAATTTAATTCATTTTATTTATTTTATTTTATTTATTTAAAAGTGTGCAAAACTTAACATAAAGTAAACGCATTTTGAAATAAATTAAAAGAAAACCTAAAAAAAGCTAAAACTTTATGATTACTTTTTTTGACAACTTAGTCATTTTACTTAAAAGCGTGCAAAAATGCAATTAAATGAACTCATTTTTTAAATTTTAAATCACATTTTAAAACATTACTCAAAACGAAAAGGAAACAAATTACGCAGTTTTTTTTATTATCAAACAAAGAAAATAATGTCTACTTCTGTTGTAAATATTAATTGCAAAACAGCCGAAATTATTTTCTTTGTTTGATATGTCAAACCATGACTTTCTACAATATAATATTTTAGAACCTGTTGCTTGAACTTATAATAAAAAATACGTAATGTAATAAATAAAAATGTCAAATTTTAAATAAAATCATTGAGTTGATTGATCAGTAAAGTTCATAATTATGAACAAAATAATTCTCTTAAAATAGATGCTCATCTATGAATGAGTTTTTCAATAAATATTTATACGCTGACACTAATTGAAAATTTAATGTCGATGTATTCATTTTTGGTGAAAACATTGACATTAATTTTTCACCAAAGTATTTGTAATAATTTTAAATTTAATTTAATGATGTTATTTTGATTTTTCCTGAAAATTTTTTATCTATAAACTTACTTAATGTAATTTTATTTTACAATCATAAATGATGTATTCACACATAAACCATTTGTCTATATTTTTGAAATTTGTTTGGTAAATCAGCAAAAAAATTTCAAATTTCAAAGGAATATTACACAAATGCTGTAATTATCTATATTAAAAAATGAACCTTTAAATTCAATTATGGTCTTTTAACTCCCGTGATTCATGATTTTATGACAATAATTTTTGACAGTCTCTAAATAAATCGAGGTGATGTCTTCACTTATTTATATCAAAAAACAGTGAAAAATATAATTTTCAGTTTCACATGTTTAGTAAATGAAGCATATAAGCTAGGTGAAAGCTACAAAAAACATTTAATGGAAAATTTAATGGAAAGTCAAAATCTTACTGAATAAATTGAGTGTTGAAAGGATTGGAGCCATCATAAGCAACTCGCTAATGAACTTTAATCAATTTACCAATGATATGCTAAAATGGATCGGAATTCCCATATTGTGTCAATAGATTCGCAAAAAGTAGTTATATTTCCTCGAATGGAAACACTTAAGGCTACAAATTTTTACAAGTCATTTGATTATATATCAAAAATTCACACAAGCACTCAACAACTACTGGTTGTTCCCAACACGATATGGTTTCAACTTATTGCATGTTTTTTTTTTTACATATTTCAAGCATTACAGAAAAATTTTCCTTGATGATTACAGCAGTCAAAACAAATACTGTCTTTTTCTTTATTATTTTCCTTCTATAACTAATTCTACAGAATCCAAAAATGTAGAAAAAAAAATATTTTATTTTGACCAAAACCAACTTCTAAAATTATAATCATTATAAACTGAGATTATGCAGACTTCTATGTTTAATCACAAAATTCTTCGATTTCAAAACAAATCACACAAGCTGTTGGTATCATAGGCAACAGAAAATCTGATACAAAAAAAAATTTAGAAAATTGATTCCTAAAGCAAAGTTAACATTCAAAGTGATGGCAAATTGCAATATCTGTAAATTTTCCTGGTTCTCAAAATCTCAGTTTATTAAAAACCGTGAGCACTGTTTTAATGAACTCATTCTATTATCTTCTAATGAGGGTACAGCTCTAAAACTCAGTTTTATGGTTCTGAGGCCAGCTTGTAGTCAGGTTTCCGGAACTCTGTGGTTGCTCTCAGAGAGGCTGATTGCATCAACAGCTGTAAAATATCAGAGTACGAACAGTGCCATAATGCACCTAGTTAGTACTTTTGTTCGTACTTTGTCCTTCTCTGTTCATACTTTTGCTGTGAATTGTCGAGGCCACATTTGGAGCCCTTTGTTACAGCTTAGAGTTTATTAATAGTAATAAGGCAATTGCTTGAACTATTAAATAGTGTACTGAGAACTATCTGTGATTCGAACCAAGTTCTTTAGTAAATTTAAAAATGACTAAAATACCAAAAACTATAAAACACAAAAAACCATTGTCATCACCAAGTTCTCTAAATCTATCATTCACTAATATTTGTGCTCTTCAAAGTAACTTTTTTCTGTTGAGTCTTATCTCTTGCAAGGTTTACCAGACCTACTTGCTCTTTGTGAGACTAATTTGAGTTCGGCTGTTTCATCTTGTGATCTTAGTGTTAATGGTTATCTTCTTTTAATTCATAAAAACTCCAATAGTCACATGCTTGACCTGGGCATCTACATTCGTAAGAACTCACCCATTTGTTGGGAAACTAGGTTTGAATCCACAGACTATTTTTTTATGAGCTTTCATTTAGCACCACTTTACTCTATTGTCTTTCTCTTTGTTCTATATCGCTCTCCTTCATCTCAAGACTACACTCTTTTTGATGTTATTTCTGATCAAATTGACCAGGCCCTTTCACTTTATCCTTCAGCCAATATCATTGTTGTTGGTGACTTTAATCCTCATCACACTGAATAGCTTGGCTCTAGTACCATTGACTCTGCAGGCGCTAAAGCCTGCAACTTTTGTCTTTCTCAATCTCTAACACAAATAGTCAACTATCCAACTTGCTTTCCAGACAATCCAAATCATTTACCTTCTTTACTCGACTTATGTCTTGTTTTTATGATCCTAGTCAGTCCCCAGTTTCTCCACATTCACTTATAGGTGCTTCTGGTCACAGTTTGATATTTCTAAAACTATTATCTCATTCTTCTTCATCATCAGAATCCCCCTATCATTGTAACTCTTACAACTACCTTAAAGCTGACTGGGACTCATATCATAATTTTCTTCATGATGGCCCTTGGGTAGAAATCTTTCTTTTGTCTGCTAACAGATATACTTCTTACATAACTTCTTAGATTCAGGCTGGCATGGAATCCTATACTTCTTCTTGACGGTTCAAGTCAAGCTTCACTCTTCTCCATGGTTTTACTCTCATTGTGCTGCTGCAATTTCCAATCGTAACCATTATTTTCATATCTATCAGCAAAACAATTCTCCAGAAAACAGATGTCTGTTGTTGAATAGTCTGTTTACTATTGCTAGAAACCATTGTAAAAAGGTTTTGACTAATGCCAAAGCCCGTTATTCTCAGGTCACGAAATCTCGTACTTCATCTCAAAAATCAGGCTCTTGACTTCTGGAGAATATTTAACAGTACCTATAATAAGGGCAAATCTGTTATTCCACCTCTCTTGTATGGTTCAGATTTTGTCACCTCACCTAAAGACAAAGCTGAATTGCTTGCTGGGAACTTCTCATCAACATCATCTCTTAATTCTACTAATCGCGCTCTACCTGATATAGCCAACAAACAGGTTAATGGAATTATAGCAGGTTAAGGCAATGGATTACCATTGCCTGACCTTCATATCGCTCCAGTTTCAATATCTAAAGTGATTTCCTGCTCAGACTCTTCTGCAGCTTGTGGTCTGGAAAACATACCTGTTAATCTTGCAGAAGTATTCTCGAGAGCTGTCATCTATACTTTCAAAACTATTCAACAAGTGCTTATCAGAGTCTTATTTTCCAGTCTGCTGGAAAGCGGGATCTGTTATCTCTATTTTCAAAAATACTGGAGAGCAATCTGACTCGTCTAACTACCATTCTATTAGTCTTCTTACTATCATAAGAAAGGTTTTTGAGTTCTTAATTAACAAACACTTAATCTTTCATCTTGTCTCTAATAACTTACTTTCTGATCATCAATATGGATTTCAATCTTCTTGTTCTACTGCTGATTTGTTAACGGTAATAACTGATAGGTTTTATCATGCATTAGATAAAGGTGGAGAGGTTAAGGCCATTTAAGCTCTTGACATTTCTAAAGTTTTTGATAAAGTTTGGCATACTGGTCTTCTCCATAAGCTTTTTTATTACAGTGTATCAGGTAACATTTTTAAGATTATTGAATTCTTCCTTACGAATCATAGTATAAAAGTTATCCATGATGGTCTCTTATTTATATCCTGTAACTTTAGGGGTTCCTAAAATATTTGACATTTAAACCTTTGGAAAATTCCCAAATATTCTAGCTTAAAAAATAGACATGTTATGTGTGTGTGCTAAAGTAAAGAGAATGGCCTAAAAATGAATTTGAGATACTATCCTTCATAATTTACAAAAATTTCTTTTACCAAAAAATTATCTGTTGCAGTTGATGCAGCATTATAAAAAAAAATAATTTGCAATTAAAATTTACCGTTACTAATTTTACACCAGCATTATTCATTCTATTTTTCATCTCTTCAATAGTATTCTCTGACACACCACGGGTTGCATCTAAGATTACAAATGTATCAAACCCATGCTCAGCGCTATCTAAAGAAGTAAAACCCACACAGAAATCCAAAGCTAAACCACAGATGAAGATTCTTTGTATACTATTATCAAGAAGATGGAAAAACAGCTCTGTTTGAGAGAACTTAGAGTTATCCCAGAATGCCGAATAACTATCATAGTGAGAGTGTTGACCTTTATATATGAATTTAGCGCCATCAATAATCTAAAGTAAAAAACAATATAAAGAAATAATGAACTGAAATCAAAATTAAAAAAAGATATACTACTAATATTAGATTAGCTAAATATTTACAAATCTAAGCCAGCACATCTAGTATTGTAAATAGTCAGAGAATTGATCGCATACCGCTGTTGACACCAGAAAAATAGTGCATTTAGTTTTAAGTTTTAATACCAAATTTTAATTTCATGTTTCCATGGTTTAATATCATGTGTTAAAAATATCTATAATCGCTCCCGGTTTTGTTTAAATATGAACAAATAACAGAAAAATAAAAATCAGCATGCAGAGCACATACATACATCAAATTGTTAAATCAAAATTAAATACAAGAAGATGTTTATTGAAAAGTAACTTTTATAATTGTCTTAAAATATAATTTGGTTTTAGTACAAACTTAGATTCTGTATCTATATTCTATTAGGAATATTTAGGTATTTCCAAAAGCAATACAAAGTCTTCATTTAATTTTTGTGATGTAAGTAAAATGCTTTAGCATAAAAATAACTTCTCAGAAGATATTGTGCTAAATATATCAATGATATTTTCATTAATAAAATTTTATTTTATATATCATATTATTAATATTGTAATATTATGTTATATATTATTATAAGTTCATTAATATCATATTATGAAATTATAAGAAGAAATATTGTTCAGCTAAAGCACTATAACATATACCAAATGCTATTATTAAATAATATTATCATTTACAACACATCAGTACAAACTGTTCTTGGGATATAGCTGTTATCACATAATATATGTAAAAATAGATAATAGACACAAATGAAACCTATTTATTTTATCTATACTATATATATATATATATATATATATATATATATATATATATATATATATATATATATATATATATATATACACATATATATATATATATATATATATACATATATATATATATATATATATATATATATATATATATATATATATATATATATATATATATATATATATACATTATATATATATATATATATTATATATATATATATATATATATATATATATGTATATATATACTATATTATTGTTGTTGTTGTGGGTATACCTCAATTACAGTTTTCACTGATATGTTGATATTTGTAATAATGCTTTAGCCAAACAATATTTCGTTCTGCTAAAGCATTATGACATATATCAATATATCAGTACAAACTGTACTGGAAATATATCTATAATCACATATATTGTATGTGATAATAGATATATCTCTATTACATCTTGCCCTGATATTTTGTGTAGTTTATTAATTAAACTGTTAACTAAAGATCTTTTGTATCTTTTGATCTTTTTTTTAGGAAGTAAATAAAAATGATTTAAAAGAATTATCTCTCTGTAAAGTAGATATTTATTAAAAGATAAAAATGATAGCCAAGATAGACTATCAAATATAATTGATTTTTCTGGTGATTTTGATTTCAATGATACTGATACTTAATCCAATCCAGTGTCTATTTACAGTTGAAATGCAAAGTCATCACATGTTCATGACACAAGTTCATTTACAAGACTTTTTAGCAGAAGTTATTAATCAAACAATTAATGGGTTAGTTATTAATGAAAAACATAAATTTATTTTACATTTTTTTATTTGTGATGCTTTATAATACTTATGAATTTGTTAAATGTTACTCAGGTCACGCATCAAAAAATGGGTGTGATTGGTGTACTTCTGTGGCAGAGTATTTAAAAAAAGTATTTAGAGTATTTATACAAATAATAATGCAAATTTAAGAATTGATACTGAATTTATTTATTTGCTTACTAATAAATAGTTTAGATATGATTTGTTCATTATTTATTGATCCTATGCGCATTTTATTCCTTAGAGTCATAGATTTTTATATTTTGAGTGAAATTAAAATCTAAAATTCATATCAACTTTGCTCAGAACTAACTGATTTTAAATCAAACGCTGAAAATAGACTGCTTCATTGCTTCTGACTTAGCTAGATGTCAAAGAGTTCTTAATGAATGAGAATGTTGCAAGGCAACAGAATTTCATCAATTTATCTTTGTATACAAGAAATATTGTTAGAGAAAATTTTAGACAATAATGTTTACAATCTGTTTATTGCATTTGCTGTAACTATAAGAGTTTTACACATAAAGAATGATAATAACAGAAAGTAACTAATGGCAGTTGCTAAATGTCTTTTTTTTTTTACTTTTATCTATAAATCATGTAAGATTTTTAACTTTTAATGCTCATAACTTATTTAGTCATTCTGCAAATGATATATCTGCATTTAAATTTGAAAACTTACATTATTTAAAAAAATAATTCTTTAAAGTTATTAGCAATATTCTTGCAATTTCTGGTTAACATCAAATTTCTGATTCATAATTAATTTTTTAAATCATAAATCAATTTTTTTTCTTTTTCATGTTATAAATTAATTTAAGGTTAGTTTTTAAGGTTTTTAAAACCTTTATTTTCAAATTATTAGGAATTTCACTAATTTATTATTATTTTGCAGTTTCTATAAATAAGAAAGTTCTTTTATTATAATTCAAATATAATGTACTAACTCGCTTTTAAAAAATATTGATAAATATATAATTGATAAAATATAATAATTAAAATTATATATACCAAATAAGAAATTCAAAATAAGGTAAATTTAAAAATAGATTTTAAAGTTGTTATTTGAATTTATGTATTTATTGTGTTTATGTTAAAGTTGTTATTGATATGTATTATATTAAAGCATTATTGATGAAAATTGTATTTGAC
Source organism: Hydra vulgaris (assembly GCF_038396675.1). Taxonomy (NCBI): domain Eukaryota; kingdom Metazoa; phylum Cnidaria; class Hydrozoa; order Anthoathecata; family Hydridae; genus Hydra; species Hydra vulgaris. The sequence continues at coordinate 81,402,962 of NC_088931.1, forward strand.
AAACAAAAATTAGAAATTTTTATGTTTTTATCAATCTTTGTTTTTACATATCTAGTTAGTGTTATACAAAATATAAGTTCTTTGGCGTTTGTATTAATGATGATGATGGAGGCATTTTGAATTACAGCTAATTACTGTGTTTTATGCAAATTTACAAGAGTTTCAAATGTGAGTTTGATACTCAGTAGGTTTCGTATTGCATACTTCTTTTTTAACACATCTGAATTGTACTTCTAATGTGTGTTTGACACAATAAAATGGATAATATACATACCATAATGATGCATATACAAACAAGTTTCTAATGCGCATTTACAACTTAATGTGTCTGCTGGGATAATACTTAGTACTTATGGTGTTAGATAAAAACTGAATTAATGTCAGCCAATATATGTACAGTTCATGCAAGTGTAGAATGTTGCTACATCAACTAAGGGTTTGGGTCAGTAAATAAATGAACTTAGGGTTTTGGTATTTGGAAAAAAAAAATACTCATGTATAAAGGACATCTACTATAACAATACAAAATGTTGTCAACAACAAGATATGTTGAAAAGATCTTTGTGTCAAAAGTTGTTGCCACATAGCAGTGATTTTATTTGTAGATACTTTTGCAAGTATATATCAAGATCAACAGCTTGTTGTTTATCCATTTGCCAAAATTGCTATTTTTGGTCATTATTGCACATACATAATATACATATACACATACTAAACGGCTTAGTTTTAGTACCACTAAACTACTGGCACAAATATTTAAAACTTATGTATCTCTTAATCTCTTATCCAGTCAACTTTGTGGCTGATATTCCAAACAACCCTAATCACTTACCTTTACTCCTTGATTTGTTTCAGTTTCTACTTATTTTCTTTTACACCATAAAAAGGTTATTTTATTATTGAAAGAATCTAATGCAAAAAGATACTGACTAAATCTTGTATTTTATCTTAGAGATAAAGTTTCTAGAAACTTTTGGAAAATCTTTAATAGTTTTACAAGTCTAATATCTCCCACAGATCTTTCTGTTCTTTTTTTTCTTTCATGGTTCTGAATTTTTCACTAATGATATGGCAGAATATTTTTAAAATATCTGAATTCATCTCTTGAACCTTATAACAACACTCTTCAACAGTCTTTTCTACTGAAATATAAAAAGCATTTAATAATGCTGATTTTCTCTGTAAGCTATTTTCATAATGTATCTTGTGTGATTCATTTGCAAAGAAGCATACATTGTAACCGCTCCTTTGCTCAAAAAATATTAATTTTTAAAATCTAGTATTTTTCATTTATAGTCTATGGTCATAATCTAGAATTTTTGATTGGATAACACCAACATAGGTATCAGGTAGCACTAAGGCCTGTAGTTTATTAATAATTTTTGCCTCCTTTTAAAGTTGGGATTATAATTAGTGTTTCTCTGTAGTTTTTTTTTAAAAAAAAAAACACTCTAAACAGGACTGCAAGCAACTACTATTAAAGTTGGGAGTTAATAGAAAGCTAAGAAGAGACTTAAATAAATAATTTACAGTTTTTTAAATCTTCTTGACAGAAGATTGAGTTGAGTGTGATTGATTATTGGTTGATAAAAGAGATTAAAGAGTTTTGGTTGATGAAACAGGAGCTTACTTGAGCAGTAACTGAAGTAGTTCTTGTAAACAATGCAGCCTATTAACAATACACAGGGACTCAAGATTTGCAGCTTGAGCATATCTAACTACATTTACAATACAATTTTAAACTATATCTAAAAAAGAAGAGCATCATTAGATAATCAGCGTAACATGACATTAGTATTCCGTACAATAACAATAAGAGACTTATTGAGATAGGAGTAAGACAGGTTGTTTAGTTACATCATCAACCACTTTTTAGCTGACTTAAATTCAGTTTTTATCTAACGACATAAGTATATATACATATATATATATATATATATATATATATATATATATATATATATATATATATATATATATATATACATATATATATATATATATGTATATATATATATATATATATATATATATATATATATATATATATATATATATATATTTAGGTAATGTTTATAGGAAGAACACTTATGTAGATGAGAAACAATACAAGATTAAGGACAAAATCCTGTGGTACCCCAAAAACTATTGGAAAAATGAGTTTAATGAGTATATCAACTAGATTTTTAATAATTTAATAACAATCCATTATTATGCTTTTTTTATATACATATATATATATATATATATATAAATATATATATATATATATATATATATATATATATATATATATATATATATATATATATATATATATGCATCATTGCTTAGTTACATCATCAGAGACTTTTTAGGTAATGTTTATAGGAAGACCACTTATGTAGATGAGAAACAATACAAGATTAAGGACAAAACCCTGTGGTACCCCAAAAACTATTGGAAAAATGAGTTTAATGAGTATATCAACTGGATTTTTAATAATTTAATAACAATCCATTATTATGCTTTTTTTATATACATATATATATATATATATATATATATATATATATATATATATATATATATATATATATATATATATATATATATATATATATATATATATATATATATATATGCATCATTGCTTAGTTACATCATCAGAGACTTTATAGGTAATTTTTATAGGAAGACCACTTATGTAGATGAGAAACAATACAAGATTAAGGACAAAATCCTGTGGTACCCCAAAAACTATTGGAAAAATGAGTTTAATGAGTATATCAACTAGATTTTTAATAATTTAATAACAATCCATTATTTTGCTTTTTTTTATTTTATGATAGTTGATATAATGTCATAACTTAATTAAACTTAACTTGTTGAACTGTGTAACAATTGTTAAATTGTGTAACATTTGTTGAATTGTGTAACATTTGTTGAATTGTGAACAGTTATGCAGTTTAAATCATTGAGTTAAGTAACAAATACTAATTAAAAATTCCTTAGTTTTTTTATTCTTTGTTTTAGATTTAGTAAGTACACTTAAAATAAAAATTCATATTACCATGCAATAATATTTCATTTCTATTTGTCAGGACTATCAATTAATTGATTTTATGGATTTACAAAAAAGAAAAGCCATTTGTGCAATATTGGTTAAAGAGAACCCTGTATTCTTTCAAGTAATAGAAATAAAATTGACTGATAAAATTGACTAATAAATTGCAAGCAAATTATAAAGGATATACATAAATCACTAAGTACAAATTTATTAAAAATTATTTATTTTTCGTTTACCTAAAAAAGCAAATTTTTAACAATGAAAGAACTATTTTCAATTTATGAAAAATAAATAAATATAACTAATAAGAAATATTTTTTATTATTTAGCACAACTTAAAAAAAAAAAAATGGAAAAAAATATTAAAGATATTTTTAATTTTTAAAACTAAATATTTAGTTTCATAAAAAAATTTACTTTGAGATTGGGATGTAATTCTGCTCCAGAAGAATTTTGTACACAATGAGAAGGCCAAAGGATCTGCTCTCTTGGTATTTCACCATCATAAATAACCTTTGTAAATACTTCAGGGTTTTCCACAGATCTGAAAGATTTGTGAAGAGGATATTTTTTAACATTGTTAACAAATGAACAATGGTCTTCTTTATGCCAGTCTAATGTGTAATACACTGAGCAAAAAAGTTTTAAATCCAATATAGAGTTGATAATATACACAACTTCTTCACCATCTTGACCAGCAGGAGAATTCTTTAAAGACAAGTTACCTGAGATAAAATCATTCTGAACATCTATGACAATCAGTGCATTGAGACAATCTGTTTCCTAAATTATATTCTTACATAATATAATATATTATGTGTTCAAAAATACCTAAAGGAAAAACACAAAAGATTTTAATGTAAATACAACACATAGCTTTCTTTAGTTGAATGAAAATAATAAAATAAAACATTAAAGAAACTAACTTTTCGTAGTAGATAGCGAAGACATTTTGAAATTAATCGAAGATTTGCTATACCATTAACCTGAATACAATTTAAGACTATAAAAATTTATACATACCAATTTAAATTAGAATAATCAAATTTTCTAATTCCAAATAAATAAATAAAATAAAAAAATTTTTTTTAACTGAAATTAAAGTTATAGAAAGACTAGAGGTAGGAATACCAGTGATTTATTAAAGTAATCTATAATTTCCTTTTCTTTTTCATTGTCCAAAAGTTTTGTATTTGTAAGATTAAATATTACATCACTAACAAAGTTTTCTGGAAGATCTAACACTTTTTCATATCGGTACCTAAAAAAATAAAATGCAGACAACTCTCCTCCTTAGAAAAATTTAAATTAAATTAAATTTAAATTAAATTCACATTTAATTGAGTAAATGACTAAAACCATAGTCAAACCAGCATATTTAATTATGTCATCATAAAAGGTATTACAATAAACAAAGAAAAAAGAAAAAATAAGAGCAAAAAACAAAAAATAAATGGGTAAACAAAAATTAAAATAAAAAAGATATAAAGAAAAAACAAACAAGCAAAAAAATTAAAAAAATACAGTCTGTATATAATTTAACAAATGGCCTTACGAAGTAGTGGCCACACCACATAAAATTTTCATGATATTTACATATTAATTTCTGCATTATATAAACTTCGCAATGTCAAATTTTTATAGAAACTATAATATTATGAAAACTATACCATGGATTTTTAAATGGTAAAATCAGATAACTTTGAAAAAAATTAGAGGACATAGTTACTCCCAGTCTGAGTAAAAATTAAAAATGAAGGTAAAATAGGGGAAAAACCAACACCAAGTTCAGACAAGAATGAAGATAAAGATGAATTATAGGCACAAATATATTTAACTTTATACTTTGTTGCATTTCTAATATAAAACTTGTATTAAAACTTTGAAAGAATCTTATAAGTAGCAAACTGAAGTTACCTGTACTATTACAGGTTAGTTTTAAAATATATAAACAGATTGTTACAGTTTAGTAAAAATTATTATCCATGGGTGGATTCTGTCTATGTCAGCTGATTTAGTTTCTTCAAGATTACTTAGGTGATTTTAAATATAATCAATTGTGAACCAGTTTTAATCAATTATGAGTACATTCGTCAAATGTTAGCATACTGCCTTCATACTCAATTTAAAGTTAGACTGAAAATAGTTTCTAATGGTGGAGCAGATTGTGTAAATATCCATTGTAATGTTAGCTTTAATTGACCTAAGTAATTTTTTGACTTTTTGCTTACTATTGACAAAAGCATGCAGAATCCTTAAGTAAGATTAAGAATACTTTACAAGCTTTTTATTTATAATCCTTTTTATTACCCAACCTGTAATCTTTTCAATGTTATTTCTGATTAAATTGATCAAAGCATTTCTCTTTATCTGCCAGCCAATAATATTTTTACTGGCAAGTGTAACGTCTTCTGTCAACTGATTTCTTTCTCTTCAGCTTTCTTCTTTGTTTACTATTAACTTTCAACTTAATTAATGACTTTTGAGATTGAATTTGTGAAAAAAATAATAATTTTAGAGGTTTTCAACCATGACACTTTTCAAACAAATGACTTATAATAAGTTACACCCCTCACATGGGCCAACTAAACAGGCAGGTTGGAAGGAAACACTTGATAATTAAAAGATTGGGTTATCAAAAAAATAATTTTTTTTGCAAACATAACAAGTTAAAAATGTTTGAATTTTTAGCATGTTGGGCCTAATGATATTATATGTTAAACTTAGATAAACAAAAGTGTTAGAAAAACTTATGAGCTATCTCAAAAAGGCTAAAAATTTGACTCCCCAGGCAAAGGGACAATATAGGTAATATGTTTATATTTTGTCTATTTGTATCAGACAATAGTAACTAATCAAAAAACTTAACTTTTAAAGATTTGTCAATAAACAGAAAAATACTACAGGTATTTTTAGTTTGTTATTTTTTAGCATTCTTCAGAGATTTTTCTAAAGTTAAGAAAATTTTCATTTTTTTTCTAATATAATACAAGTATTACATTAGAAATGCAACATAAAAAACAATATTTTTAAAGCAGTTCTCGAAAAAATAGAACACTTGTTAAAATTTAATAAAAGGTTTTAAAGATTTTTATTTTGCCATTTTAAAATTGAGGGTCCACTCTATAATTTTAAGTTATAAATTAAGAACGTAATAAGATAGAAGTCTGAAATCGCAAACTTATATAATATTGCAGACTTATTTAAATAATGCAAAAAAATGTAAAAATCAGCAAAATCAGAAATGGCATCTAATACTGACCCATAAATAAAAAAACAAAGTAAAAAAAAACAAATTTAAAAAAAAAGTAAAACCAAAAATCAAAATCCAAAAATTAAAGTGATCAAAAAAAATCAAAAGTAAAAAATAAAAGTAAAAAAAAAAAAGTAAAAAAAAAAAAAATTAAACAAACAAACAAAATTTTCTTACAATTCCATTTTAGTGAGTTCAGCAAAAATTTCATCTTCTGATAAACTTTTGTAATTTTGATTTTCCCTCAATGTATTAAAGTAACTGGTTAGTACATTCAATTTTTTCATTGTTTTAAGTTAATAGTATCTTTTTTATATATTTTTATAAACCTATAACAAGAAAGATTGATTTTACAAATCAACCCATAGCATATCGAAAAATAAATATTTAAATAAACTGGTATGTAAAGTTTCCCAAAAAAGAGAAACTGTCGGATTTTTTTTTTTTTTTTGGATTTTCAAATCTAAAAAAACAAAGTTTTAGTATTTGGCCTTGTAGGTCGCTGTTTCCTTGATAACACATTCTTGTTTCACATTCTTCCAGTGATTACTCAGCATCGCGTCAAATCAATCAATTCAAATGACGAATAAATCGTGATAATTCATGACAAATAAATCGAATAAAAGTTAATTTTAATTTAATAATTTTAAATAGAGCCTACAATACCGTCCCAAAAGTTTCACCAAGATAAAACAGTTCAAATTTTTCAGAAACTTAAACCCCATTAGAATTTTTTTGTTTTCTTTTTTCAATTTTAGTATTTAATATTTGATAGTTTTTAGCGATTTAATTGATTTTAGTAATAGCTATTAATGTAAAAAATAATAACTTAGTGACGCGTCAATCCAACTATGGAATTAGATTCATTAAAATTTACAATCAGATAACATAAAGTAGTTGAGTCAACTACAGGCATTAGTATTGGTAAACAAATGTGAAAATTGACAAAAAGTATTTTTTTTCCAATAAGTTTCTTTATTCGAACTGATAATCTATTTTCCAAACCACGCTTTGTTTTTAAATTTTGTAGATTCTAAATTAATTTATGTTTGATATGGTATGATTCTTTTTGTTGTTGTTTTGTTTGTTTGTTTACAAGATTATTGAAAAAAGATCACAAAGATTTTATCATCAGAACATTAAATAAGCTGTTTCTTAAAATGCAGTAATAAACTTCTTACAATGATGAAATAAAATAAACTTTATAAATTATACAGACTAATATTACAAACGAGGTAAACTCAATATTAAAATTATTCTTAATAAGAATAGGGTTAACAATTTCAAAATGTTACTATTAGTAGTATATAAGTACGTTGTCCTCGGAATAAATAAAACTTTTAAGATTGACTTTAAAAACAGGGAAAGAAGAAGGCAAATCAAAATTTTGAAAAATAATTATTATTTCAAAGATAAAATATAAAATTTGGTTTAGTAGACCGTTATTTCTTAGGATATATTTTTTGCAAGGTTTTAAAGTAAAGTTTAAAAAAAAATTTTAAAAACATTGATAGCTAAATTTTTTTCAACATATGTGCAAAACATAAAACATCGAATACATTAGCCTCAAATATATTAAGTAATCTTATTTCGTTAAATGAGTAAGACATGATAATACAATGAGAAAGAAAAATTGATAATACGATTTGCGTTCTTCTGACGATGATAAAGAGATTCTCTTAGAGCTATCTCTTATTTCTCTTGGAACCATCCCAGTAAAAGTTCCTATTTCAGCTTCTTTTGCTGGTTTGTTTGTACCCTACCACCCGGTTCAGAAATAACAGTAATGTTTTCCTTCTTTTTTTGTTTTTTCATTGATAAAACCTTTCTGTTATTGAATATGCAATCAAATTTAGAATGGAATCTTTTTTATTATGAAAGGTACCTTTGATAAGTGCATCAATTTTTTTTCCTGATAGCCCCATACTTTTATTCATAACCTCTCTTGTCTTGTCTTGTGTCTCCAACTTTTTCAAATGCTATTTTTAAAGTCAAATGATTAAATTTTATAAGTTTCTCCTTTTAATTTTCTAATTTCAAATTTTTTTTATAAGAATGTTAAAAGTTAGATAAAAGATTTAAGTATAGTTTCAAAGTAGTTTCCAAACATTTATATAACATTGTAGCATATAACACTTAGGCTTTGTAAAACAAGAAGATGGATAAATTTTTTCTGCAGTTCCAAAAATCATACAATTGGTTTTCCCTTTATTTAGGTAATTAATTTTTAAAATTATTCCCTTTGTTGAAATAAAGTTATTAAGAACAATCCATATCAATCAATGTTTAAATCTTTGCAACAATCGACGTTTTAACCTTTGCAACAGTCAACGTTTAAACCTTTGCAACAACCAACTTTTAAACCTTTGTAACAATCAACGTTTAAACCTTTTGTAACAACCAATGCTTAAATTTTCGAAACAATTAACGCTAAATCTTCGTTAAAGCCTATAAATATCGTGTTAAGACTTAATCCAAGTCAATAAATATGGAACAACTATTTTACTATTGAAATTTTTACAAACTGTCAGTTTGTAAAGAAACTGCTTGCTAAGTAGTGCAATTATAACCAAAACCAAACTGCACATTATATAATAAAAAAATTCTTATTAATATTAGTATTAAAAAAGAACAACTATTTTTAATATATTAGACATGACAGAATTTACTGACGTTGGATAATTATTTTAATTATTAGTTGAAACCAGATTTGTGTAAGATTTGTAAATCCAAGTTTTATGATACAAAGTGACAAATTTATAGCATTTAAAAATTTGTTTGCTTTTGAAATATACTTATACACAGTGACAGATCCAGGGAGGGGGGGGAGGAGGGGTATGCATCCAGCAAGGGGATGAGAGGTGGTAGGGGTATGAGCAAACAATAATTAAAACTATGTCTAAAAAGACACATAAACCTTTACCAAAGTATTATACAACTAAAAGTGTTTAATGTTTTGATAAAAGTAATTCTATTAGATTTCCGTTCATTAATACAAATACATTAATACTTCATTAATACAAAACAACAAACAACCCGGAGTGGAGATAAACGAAGCAAATAAAAAAGAAAGAGAGAAATAAATTTTTGGAAAACAATTTTTCAAATAATTTTAACAGAAAAGATGAAAATAAATAATTTAGTATCAATGTTTACATTTTGAAAGTTGATGTCATTATTATAAATATATGAAAAATACACGGGAAAAAACGGCAGTCACATTTAAAAAGTTTTATGAAAGTATATATTAATCATAAAAGTTTTCATATAAAGCATAGAAGTAAATTACAAAAAAATATTTCTTGATTAGTTTATCTGAAGTTTACATTTTTAATAAAATATTTTTAACTTTTATTAAAAAAATTTTTTTCCACTTTATATAAAAACTTTTATAAATGATTAATACATACTTTTTCAAAACTTTTTAAATGTAAATCTGCCGTTTTTCCCGTATACTCTTCATATACAAATGTAAAACAATTGTTTTTTAGTCGCGTAGCAGAGAAATAAGTCATAATATAAGGAATAAGTTAACAAAGCCAATCATATATTCATAAAGTCAATCTAAAATAGTAAACTTTTGAACTAGAAACCGCAGAATTATATATTTATAACTTTCATAGGTAGCAAGAACTTTTCTTAAATTTAATCTCACAGATTCCTTTACAGTAACACTTGTTGTTATGGTTATTTCTGATGTACTTACCTTTGACAACTCAAACTGTTAACAGTTATTATAAAATTTCAATAGATCTTTTTTATTCAATAAATTAAAAATATCGCAGTTGTCAAACAAAAGTTTAGAAGATGTTATAAAACCTTGTAAACTATTTTTCTCAAATAAAATTTGGAAAATATCGTCATTGAACTTTCATAATAATATAAAATAATCCTTAGTTGTTTAAATTGCTAATTGGTAAAGATTCTTCGATATTGCCGTTTTGATAAAACAGCAATATCGATGATATGATACAATATTCTATAAAAGAATATCCATTTATTCTATAACTCCCAATCAAATATTTTTGATAGGGAGTATAAAGTAAATGGAATTTGCTTTCAATATAAAATATGATATAAAAGTACAAGTTTTGACTTACATTTTTACATAATATTGGCCGCAAATGAGCCCTTGACTGTTGACTTTTCATACAGAGATAGTATCTTCTTTTCAACTTAAAGTCAACGAAAAGTGTTGTATTCATTATTTTAAGAATTTATCTTGATAGTCTAATAATTGGCTTTAAGCTTGAATTAATCATTTGGGTTGAATAACCCATGATATTTGTTATCTAACAGAGATAAGAGTCAAGTGGCGCTAAATGATTAAAAAATTCCAAAATGTTTATAATAATTTTTTTTACCGAAAAAAAGTTTTCTGAAACTCTAGTTATGAACAAAAAATTTCTCAATGACGTATTTACATGCCCTAGTTTCTTGCGTTTTTAGAGACCTTTCTATGTGCCCATATGTTTCTTGCGTTTCAATCCTTCAAACTTTCAGAAAGTAATTAGATTAGGTTTAGTTTCTACTTTTAAATGATATAAGAAGATAAATACATTTTTACTTATAAGAGAAATACGATTTGGTCACACATTTGGAAATCTCCGCTCAAATTTAAAATGTTTCTTGATTCATATAAAAAGCACAGTTTTCACGCTACGGTTGCACATCCAAAAAAAAACTTGTTTTCTAAAAACAAACTTTTATCTAGTATACAAATAAAAAAGTTTGATTGATATTTATCTTTTTTTTTATATATGTTTCATCAAACTGATATATATACACGCACACACACACACACACACACACACACACACACACACACACACACACACACACACACACACACACACACACACATATATATATATATAAAATCAACAGCAATCATCAAAAATGCAAATGAGATTATAATCTCTAGCCAAATTAAGTACGTCAGAAGTACTTTGCAAACAACTTTGTTATTCGTATTTCTGATGTTTCTTGTTGTTGTTTATATAAAAACATATATATGCAAGGCCTTGTTGTTATATATATATATATATATATATATATATATATATATATATATATATATATATATATATATATATATATATATATATACATATATATATATATATATATATATATATATATATACATATATATATATATATATATATATATATATATATATATATATATATATATATATATATATATATATATATATATATATATATATATATATATATATATATATATATATATATATATATATAGTGAAGTATATATTTACACTATAATTATAGAAGAGTAATAAATTAAAAACGAAACGCAAAAATACACAAAAGCTTTATTTAACTTTATCTTGATACCTTACACAGCTTGAAATAAATTTTATTTTAAAATTAATTTTAACAAAAAAATTTTTAGGTAGAAAGAAAGAGCTGTAAGATTGTTACTATTCTAGAAACTTTTTTGTATAAAGTTTTTTATATATTTTGTATAAGTTTCTAAATTTTTGATATTGAAATACATTAAGAAATTTACGACGCTGTAAAACCAAATTTGTTGTTTGAGAAATAAAAGATTATAACAGAACGCACAGAAGATATACAAGTATGTGTTATTAAAAACGTTTTTATAATAAATACTTATTAATTAGGATAGCTATTTTAGAAGAAAGATGTATTAAATTAATAAAAATAATCTTTTTTGTGTGCTATTTTTCTGCATAAGTTAATCAGTAATAACTAGAGCATTGTCCTTTTTTTTAATTTTATATTTCTACTAAAACAGTACAAACAGGGTTTTCCAAAGATAAAATATTTTTTTACTTTTTACTTTTTGTCCACCTTAATAATTATAATAATAAGTTAACGCTAATTTATTCAAGTTATAATAATAAGTTAATTTATTCCAGTTTAATATAACCAAAATCAACAATAACTAATGCTTACAGTAACAAGGCTGCAATTTTTTTACTGCACAGTTGAATTACAAAGTTTATATACTATTGAATTTCCAAATTTTTAAAAAGTACATTTCTCAAGGTTTATGTGAAATATATAGTTTCTAACAAAAAAAAAAAAATTTATCTATCCGGGGTTTTTCCCTTTATATTATTAATTGCTTTTCTTCATTTTATTTAGGTAAATAAATTTAGATTCAAATTTACATAAGTAATTGAGTTCTGACTTTTTTTTCTCATAAATATATAATTTAGCGCAGGTGTATTCTAATTTTGAGGGTTTTTTTATATCTATTTTTATTAGTAATGCATAATTAATTGATGGCTGCTGATGTCTAGCGTTAAACTGTTTAAATTAAAAGATAAATATTTAATACAGACGCTACAGGTTATCGCGGCAAGAGTTTTCGTTTGTCTTGTAATGGGCTTTTTTAACGCCAATTATAAAGCTTTATTCAGTTCACGTAAATTAAATTAAAGAAATTCTCTTTAAACTGATTTTAAATTTTAACAATTGGACCAATAGCTTAGCAAAGTTTTTTTGTTTTGTTTCATTTTTTTGTTTTGTTTCAATGTTCTATAAAATAGCCTTTTTTGTTTTGTCATAGAATTTATTTTTAGCATTAAAATTGAAATTTCACTACTCTTATCAGCCATACTCATGTGACATTTTCTTGTTTCAGGGAGATCGCTAATGAAAGTACTATTTTTTGGACTTTTTAGAAAAACTGCAATTACTTAGAAAGCATCGAAATAAACTTAAAATTGAAAAATATTTCTGATATAATGTTAATTTAACTGTAAAATGCACTCCTGATAATGCCGCAAACATTTACCCAAAGAATAAAATAGTTATAATTTATCAGAGTTATAATAATATTGAGCTACTCAAAATCTTTCTCAAAAATTTAGAGAATGGTTTTCATTCGTTTTAGCATTTTCAAGGTTTCAGTTATTATTATTTTTTTTTTTATATTATGAATTGTCTTTTTATTAAATTAATTTGTTTTTTTTTAATGCACGTCAAGTTATTTTTATGGTTATTCCAGTGTTATTTTTATGGTTATTCCAGTGTTATTTTTATGGTTATTCCAGTGTTATTTTTATGGTTATTCCAGTGTTATTTTTGTGGTTATTCCAGTGTTATTTTTATGGTTATTCCAGTGTTATTTTTATGGTTATTCCAGTGTTATTTTTATGGTTATTCCAGTGTTATTTTTATGGTTATTCCAGTGTTATTTTTATGGTTATTCCAGTGTTATTTTTATGGTTATTCCAGTGTTATTTTTATGGTTATTCCAGTGTTATTTTTATGGTTATTCCAGTGTTATTTTTATGGTTATTCCATTTTTTTTATTTCAATACTATCTAGTTATTTCAATACTATCTAGTTATTTCAATACTATCTAGTTATTTCAATACTATCTAGTTATTTCAATACTATCTAGTTATTTCAATACTATCTAGTTATTTCAATACTATCTAGTTATTTCAATACTATCTAGTTATTTCAATACTATCTAGTTATTTCAATACTATCTAGTTATTTCAATACTATCTAGTTATTTCAATACTATCTAGTTATTTCAATACTATCTAGTTATTTCAATACTATCTAGTTATTTCAATACTATCTAGTTATTTCAATACTATCTAGTTATTTCAATACTATCTAGTTATTTCAATACTATCTAGTTATTTCAATACTATCTAGTTATTTCAATACTATCTAGTTATTTCAATACTATCTAGTTATTTCAATACTATCTAGTTATTTCAATACTATCTAGTTATTTCAATACTATCTAGTTATTTCAATAATATCTAGTTATTTCAATACTATCTAGTTATTTCAATACTATCTAGTTATTTCAATACTATCTAGTTATTTCAATACTATCTAGTTATTTCAATACTATCTAGTTATTTCAATACTATCTAGTTATTTCAATACTATCTAGTTATTTCAATACTATCTAGTTATTTCAATACTATCTAGTTATTTCAATACTATCTAGTTATTTCAATACTATCTAGTTATTTCAATACTATCTAGTTATTTCAATACTATCTAGTTATTTCAATACTATCTAGTTATTTCAATACTATCTAGTTATTTCAATACTATCTAGTTATCTCAATACTATCTAGTTATTTCAATACTATCTAGTTATTTCAATACTATCTAGTTATTTCAATACTATCTAGTTATTTCAATACTATCTAGTTATTTCAATACTATCTAGTTATTTCAATACTATCTAGTTATTTCAATACTATCTAGTTATTTCAATACTATCTAGTTATTTCAATACTATCTAGTTATTTCAATACTATCTAGTTATTTCAATACTATCTAGTTATTTCAATACTATCTAGTTATTTCAATACTATCTAGTTATTTCAATACTATCTAGTTATTTCAATACTATCTAGTTATTTCAATACTATCTAGTTATTTCAATACTATCTAGTTATTTCAATACTATCTAGTTATTTCAATACTATCTAGTTATTTCAATACTATCTAGTTATTTCAATACTATCTAGTTATTTCAATACTATCTAGTTATTTCAATACTATCTAGTTATTTCAATACTATCTAGTTATTTCAATACTATCTAGTTATTTCAATACTATCTAGTTATTTCAATACTATCTAGTTATTTCAATACTATCTAGTTATTTCAATACTATCTAGTTATTTCAATACTATCTAGTTATTTCAATACTATCTAGTTATTTCAATACTATCTAGTTATTTCAATACTATCTAGTTATTTCAATACTATCTAGTTATTTCAATACTATCTAGTTATTTCAATACTATCTAGTTATTTCAATACTATCTAGTTATTTCAATACTATCTAGTTATTTCAATACTATCTAGTTATTTCAATACTATCTAGTTATTTCAATACTATCTAGTTATTTCAATACTATCTAGTTATTTCAATACTATCTAGTTATTTCAATACTATCTAGTTATTTCAATACTATCTAGTTATCTCAATACTAACTAGTTATTTCGGCACAGTATTCACAGGATCTACTCTAAACTATTTAAAACATCTAGAAAAAGAAATAATTTAAAGATGCAAAACAGTTTTTAATTATTTTTTGAGTAAAAATGAGTTATTTAAAAGTAAAATAACTAATTTTTATTAAAAGAAAAACACAAATTATTGCCAGTGTCAGTGTCAAACACAAATCTATTATTGCCAGTGTCAGTGTCAAACACAAATCTGCCATTGCCAGTGTCAGTGTCAAACACAAATCTATCATTGCCAGTGTCAGTGTCAAACACAAATCTATCATTGCCAGTGTCAGTGTCAAACACAAATCTATCATTGCCAGTGATACTGGCAATAATAGATTTGTGCTTGACTCTGACTTAAAGAATTAGTTACGGATTCAAGTACTTCTTATTCAAGGCTTCTTAGTCAAAATTTTGTTTACTTATTTAGGTGCTCTAAAAAGCCTTTACGGTCTTCAATGTAGCATTTAATCAGGATGTTTACGCCCCTTTTCTTACCAATGATGCATGAATGGCCAGAGCCGTCTTCGAAGCACGGATGTACTGAAATCAGAACTCTAACTACTACACCACGGCTGGTTGTAAATCCAGTGTATCAGACGAAACTGATGCTCGTACTAGAGCAGAAAGGAATTAACAACAACAATAAATATACATATTATAAACGTTAATTTTAAGTAGTTAAAAATAGGGGCATTGAAAATACGAATTGCCAAACATCGGTATGTAAATCGGTTTTTGCCGCTACGTAATTCGTATCAATTTTTAAGAGTTATTATAAAATTATTTTGGAATATGCAAAGAGATAAATTTTCTATACAATTATTTGTAAAGCATAAAATGTTATACACATTTAGTTGGTAAACGTTCAAAGCTTTTATTTCTTTAAGAAATAACTTAGAGTGCTTTAAATAGGTTTTTAAAAATTAGTGCGCGAGCTGCGTGTTTCTAAAATCTGATGATAAAGAAATTTAAATTTTTTTTTTATGAGTGCAACCCCATACTGTATTTCTATACTTTTTTTAATTTTTCAAAACCGTTTTTTATATTTTTATCCAGAACTATGTTTTACAGAGGAATTTCTTGATCTAAAATTAAAAACTTATTTTTTAAAGAGTTGATTTAGGTGAGTTTTAATCTGAATCTTTGCCTTTCTTTGATGTTCATGTTTTATCACATTTTTATTTATTTTTAAATTCGAAATCTTAATAAATAAAAGTTTGAAAAAAATAAAATTATATATATATAAAAATTATTCTTTATATTTGCATTTATATGTGTATTTTATGCATATATTACATTGTGATAATGGTAATACTTTTTTTGTTATTTATATTCTTGTTTTGAAGGAGCTTGGCGATAAGACTAAATTTGTCTTCTACTTGCCCCAGCCGTGTATATACATTTTGTAAAAGTCTAATTTTGTAAAAAAATTCTTTATGGCGAAGTACATACATAATACATAGTTAACGTTGTGAATGGAACATCTCCGTTAAGCATTTATGATTTAATTGTTAAAAATCAATTTAAAAATTTTAGAAGCATGTCATTTTGAGGTTTAAACATAAAAAATTAGTTTCGAAACAGGCCTAACATTAAGAGCTTACAGAAGGTCGTTGCATCGAGAAATCAAAGCTCTTAATGTCTAAACAGGTAAAGACATTAAGAGCTTTGCTTTCTTGGACTAATGCTCGGTGTAGTTAAGACAATTTTAAAATATTATAGCGTCTGTATGATATTTTGTTGAGTACGATATATTTTCGCTAAATGATCAGGTCTGTGAATTATGAAAAGACGAAAATTTAACGTCAGAACCAATTAGAACTAAGATTAATAGTAAATTAAGGCACTTTTTCAAAAGATTTTTACTAAATTCATGCTAACGCCAATGAGCGAAAGTGATCTAAAGACTTCAAAATGGTGTTCTTTAAATTAACTATTACGGGCAGTAAAAAGGTTTTGAAAATTATATATAAAAAAAAGAAAGCTTAATTTAAATATTAAAAAAAACCTGAAGCAAAAAAAATTATACCATTTAAAGCTCTTGTTTGGACATAATACGCTGATAAAACCATGCTAATTCCAAATAAAAGAATTCGAATAATTTGTGAATCGCCTTAACTACACCGAGTGGGTTTGCGTCGGCGTATTGTACATTACGTGAAGAGCAAGTACTTGGCCAAACAATAGCTAATCTCGTTATGGATAAAAGAATAATATGTATCTTTTAAAGATTTTTTACATAGATTATATTTAGAAAATAAACAGTTTTATTTTCTAAATACTCCCTAATGTTTTGCAAACTTTACTTTCAATTAGTGATTATGATTTTCGAAGGACGATAGGCCACTACAGATGAGGAGGCTACTTAATTGTGGTCACAACTCTTTCTAAACTCTATAACTCCGAAACACGAACCTTGAAGAACAAGCCTGTTGAGCTGAATATGAGAACATATTGGAGTTGGAATAAAAAAGATTAGCTTCATTAGCTAAAAGAAGAAAATTAGGTATGTCTATAGATAGGTAGAGATTATTCACATACAGTAGCTTGCCATATAATCAGACTTACTCAAATGCTAACAAAATATTTTTGATTATAAATCTGTATATTTGCCAAGTATGGTAGAATGACAACTTTTTTCACTCTGAAAATGTTTATAAACATATTTTTACCAGCAACACTTGTTTCATTTTCAAATATTTATAGTATTTAGAGGCAATCAAGTGGGTTAAGTAGTTCATCGCGTTATTTTTGTCCAATTTTTTAATCTAGTATTTTGTTTTTAGGGTTAAAGTGTAAAAAAGGATTAATTTACTTTAAAAAGATATGTTTATATCATTTATATTGTTTAATGTTTTTTGCATTTTACCCATGCGTATATAAACATATTACTTACTACAATAAAAAATGTTACGATCTGCAACTTTTTTTATTATAGTAAGTAATCACGCTAAAACTTTTGCTGATTGTTTAAGCAGGATTTCTTATATCTCTCCAAGTAAATTGGGGGAAATTGGTGTGCTATTAAATAATACTGACGTAACTCAATGTAAAATAGCGAAACTCTTGAAATTTCTCAAATTACTAATAAAAGAGCAAAACAAAAATTGAATTTGGGAATACCTACAAAAAGAATTAGAACCGACAGAAAGGTTTAGGATACTTGCTCAGGGAACAGAAAATATTCAGTAAATCTGCTAACTAAGAAAATAAGTTGTAGAGGCATTGACATATCTCAATGCAAGGTGCAGAGACGCTTAAAAGAATTTATATTAACTTGTCGACGACCAGCTCGAAAACTTAAATCAACGCCAACTACGTTTAAAATATGTTTAAAATTAACAAAAAATAAATTTCATCAAAGATAACTAGAAAAGGGTATACAAAAAAGCTGCACAATAAAACCCATTTTATTTCTTGTATTTACTCACATATTTTGAGGTTTGACTTTATTATTTTTAACAGTATTAGTTACTTTTAGATTTGTTTTTCGGATAAAACGGTTTTTGAAATTATGATGGATAAATCAGATTTTGTTAAAAGAAGAGTAGTAAATATCACGTCAGGACTAAATTTCAACGAGCACTGGGCGGTTAGAAATTGTCAAAGGCGCAATGCGTCAAAACCATTACTATTGCTATAACTTTCTCAGACATCTTTATAAACAATGGAGCCCCGTGCCACATGGCCAAGTCTGTAACTAAATATTTTAGGAAAAAAAATTGACGTTTTGGATTGGCCTGGAAGTTCTCCGGATATAAATCTAGTAGAGCTTTTAAAATAACGTCTCGGAGCTTTTAAAACAAGAAATGGCTAAAAATGTGATTAATACAAAGCAAGAACTTATAGAAAGACTTAAGTATGTTTAGAATCATGAGGGAAAAAAATGATAAAAAAAAATTACTGGCAAAAATAAAATAGTTTGTGACATTTTACCCTGCAGAATAATGTAAAACGATATTGAGTTCAAAGACAAAAAAGATATATTAGAAATATTCAATCGTTTCTTTGTAAACACTGGTCTAAACCTGGCATTTCAAAATTATTTTAGTGACTTTGAGAGTTCATCGCCTGATCTAGTTCATCTAAGTTTAGATCTAGTGATCTAAACTTAGATGAACTAGAGCAGCAACTAAATCAATCAAAAAGGTATTAACAACATATCTGGCAAGGTATTAACAACATCGCAATGTTGTAATTTATGTTTTTTCTGCAATAAAAAGGCCTATTTTTAATATTTTTAGCTCTTTACTTAAAAACGGGATTGTCCCAGACAAATTAAAATAGCAAAAGTTGTTCCTATATTTAAAGGTGGAGATACATCTGCTACAAGCAATTATAGACCAATCTTGATTCTCACTATATCTCCCTATAATTCTCTCAATTCTAAACTCCCTGAAAGAATAATTTACAACAGATTGTATAAATATTTAATGGAACACAAATTTTTAGGTGAAAATCAATACAGATTTCAAACGCAACAATTAACATGCTATTCTAGATCTTATTAATAACATTAGCACTTCCTTCTATGATAAAAAATATGTATTTAATAGTATTACCTGGTTTACTGTGTAGACCACGCAATACTTCTAAAAAAAAAAGAAAAAATTTCATAAAATAATCAAACTATAAAATAGTTTGCTAGCTATCTAGACAATAGACAACAATGTGTTACTATAGATCACTATCTCAACTTGAAACAGCTAAAAATCAAATGTGGGGTCCTTTAAGGATCTATTCTTGCTCCTCTCCTATTTTTAATTTAAGTCAACAATCTTCCTAAAGTCTTGTCAAAGTTAGATTGCATAGTTTTTGCAGACAACACCAATCTATTTTATTCTTTTAGCTCAATCACTTTTTATAGCAGCAAACCTAGAACTTATTAAACTTGGCACATGGTTTAGAGCTGATAAATTGTCATTAAATTTAAACAAAACTAAATAAATCTTATTTTACTCCAACTAAAATTAGAGCTTCCCAGTCAATTTCACCAACTCTTTGTATATACAGCACAACTATTGAACGCACTCAATTATCTAAGTTTCTTGGTGTGTTTCTTGACGAGAATTTATCATGGAACTCTCACATAAATGCAATTAATATAAAAATCTCAAAAAACATTGGTCTACTCTATTTAGCAAGATCTTATCTATTGTTCAAAAATTTAAAACTTCTGTATTTTTCCTTTATACACAGCTATTTATCATACGCCAATATAGCATGAGCAGTACCCATAATACTAAATTAAGTTTTATTCTTGTCTTGATAAGAAGCCAACACTCTCTAATCGCTTGGAGGGGGCATTTGAGTCTAAAAAGGATTTCACTTCTGCTACAGCATGAGGCTCACAGTGACTGGTGAACTTTAATTCAGATAAAACCCAATTTTTCCAGCCAACCGTTACAAAAACAATTTAGATCTTCCTTTATTTATGAAAGGTGATGTACTCGACGAGTCATCTACACTTCATCTTCTAGGATTAACTCTTACTTCCGATTTTTCTTGGAAACCATATATCAAATTCATTGCAAAGGTTGCATCTCTATATCGTGCTCTACACTACTCAGGATTCTATTCTTTATCTCTATAAATCTCAAATCCATCCTTGTATGGAATACTGTTGCCATATTTGAGGTGGATCTTCCAATAATGCCCTTTCTCTTTTAGACAAGGTGTGAAAACGCATTGTAAACATAGTTGGACCTGCTCTTGTGGCCAACTTCCAAACATTATCACATCGTCGTAATGTTGCTTCTCTTTCTCTTTTCAAATACTGTAATTAACACTGCTCTAAAGAACTAGCGTCTTTTGTGCCATCTACTAAAGTTCATTCTCGTGTTACTCGTCATTCACTTAAGTCTCATCTTTTTACTGTGGCTATTCATAAGTGCTCTAAAAACTCTTATTCATTTAGTTTTTTTCCTTGAACATCAGTTCTTTGGAATTCGCTTCTTTCATCTTGCTTTCCCGATTCATATAATTTGCAATCTTTCAAGTTGTCTGTCAATCGTTATCTTGCTCTATAAACTTCATCTTTTCTCTTCCAGTAACTTCTAACTCTAATAGTTGGTTGCAGCCTTGTTGGTAGCGAAGATATTGAAAAAAAGAATAAAAAAAGGTTCTCTCTATAGACGGCAGAAACTTGCTTTAAGAATTGTATTTTATCAAGACAAGCTTACTCAAACCCATTACTAAAACAGATGAATGCTTTATACATTTACCAAATCAATATAGATCAAAATATTTTGGTTATGTTCAAGCATAAAATGGGAATCGATTTACAAATAACTTTTTTAAAACTAATTAAAAAAAAATTTAGTATTAGAGCAACCAGAAACTATATAGTACCCTTGAAAAAAGAAAATTATTCCAATTTTCTATAGCATATTGTGGTATGATAAATTAATACCAAAAAATTTCTCAATATTCAATCAGAAAAATATAAATTCCTTAACAGCTAATCTTAAAAAACTCATTCTAGATACAAGCAGTTATATGGAAATTTTTCATATCTTATGAGTAATTAAAATATCAAAAATATGTCAAAAACAAAAATCCAAAACTTAAGTATATAAGCAAGTATGTATATACATATATATATATATATATATATATATATATATATATATATATATATATATATATATATATATATATATATATATATATATATATATATATATATATATATATACAGAGCCGGAACCAGCTTTTTTGCACTTTGAGATAGCTAATTTCTAGACATGGTGCAAACTCCAAACATTTATATGTTTATACTTATGTCAAATAAGAATGCTTTGCAAAAAATTGCGATGATTGGAGGCTGGGAACAAAATAGCCCCAAAATTTGTGCCCCCTGCCCCGCGAGAGCAACAAGTTGATGAAATATTTTTTGTACTGTTTTTTTTATGACTTATATTCATCGATAAATTTTAAGTTTCATAGTAAAATATTTTAGCTTTCAAAAATTATGACCACATAAAGTTTAAACCCCCTTAATTTGAGGGGGTTATAAATTTTGTATAGTCATTATTTTTGAACGCTAAAAGATAACTCTATGAAACTTAAAATTTATCGATGAATATAAGTCTAGTTGAGAATAGTACAAAAAATATTTCATCAACTTGTTGCTCTCACGTTTGGGGCAGGGAGGGCACAAATTTTGGGGCTATTTTGTTCCCAGCCTCCAATCATCGCAATTTTTGCAAAGCATCCTTATTTGACATAAGTATAAACATATAAATGTTTGGCGTTTGCTTCATGTCTGGAAGTTAGCTATCTCAAAGACCAAGTAAAGTTGGTTCCGGCTTTGTATATATATATATATATATATATATATATATATATATATATATATATATATATATATATATATATATATATATATATATATATATATATATATGTATATATATATATATATATATATATATATATGTATATATATATATATATATATATATATATATATATATATATATATATATATATATATATATATATATATATATACACACATACACACATACATATATATATATATATATATATATATATATATATATATATATATATATATATATATATATATATATATGTATATATATATATGTATATATATATATATATATGTTATATTTATGTTATGCTTTATGCTTAATAACACGACTAATTATATTGAAAAATATAATAAGTCATGAATAAAATAGTTATGAGTATCTCATGAAATTATTAAAAAAAAAGGTTCTCGATGACAAGACTTCAGACAGTTTTCTGCGAGTTTTCCTTGACTACATAACTAAAGGTTTATATTTCCATTTTTTTAGATTTGATTTGTCTTCTCAAAATATAAATTGTAATACTATTTTACTTTATTATATTAGCTTGCACATCAAATATATCTTGATGTTATTTCAGTTATTTTTGAAGCATTTTGATTGTATTTGTAACAAAAGTATATTTTGTTAAAACTATGTAGTTGTAAAAATATATGAAAAAAAAAATTGAGAGCACTTTTGGAGCCGTTTACCATGACACTACATATTCAAATCTTAATAAAAGGGCATACTAAATTTAAGTTTAAGCTTCATGTTTCATTTTATTTTGTTTACGTACGCTAAATAAAAAACTTTTTGATTAAATACGATATAGGGTTTTATATTCCAATGTTTTTATGTGAAAGAAAAACATAAAAGTTTAAACAATGGTCAGAAAAACAAAAAATATCGATCTTTTAGTATCAAGTCTAATATAGCAAACAACTGTAGAGTAGAAACTGTAAGGATCTAAAATTGAGCAGCCACGATAAAGTAGTTAGAGCGCTTGTTTTATAATTGAGAGGTCTAATGTTCTATTCCAGCTCTGACCTTTTTTTGTGACATCAGTAAGAAAGAAAGCGTGAACTACCTAGTTAAATGCTCTTTTTCGGTGTACTAGAAACCTTTTGGAGCACCTTAATAACCTTTAAAATAGAATCTAGGAGATCTTAACAACTTATTGTTTCTAACTTTTTAAAGTTGAGTTATAAGATACTCTATTTCTGTCGTCTTCTATTTTTCTCCTGTCTCATATTTATTAGATAAAATTGTAGCCAGTTTAGGTTGCAGCTTTTACTCCGTAAGTTTATAGCATGTGGAGGAGGATTTCAATGTCAAAAGCTTTTGACTAGTCGATAAGAAAGCCTAGCGTATTTTTTGTTAGAAAACCGTCTAGAATTCGACTGACTCAATTAATGAATGCAATCAATTACTGCATGATAAGTTGAATGATTTTTTTCGAACACAAAACTGTTCGATGAATACGATATTATATTTTTTAAGATAAAAAAATGTTTTGTTATACATAATGCGCTCTAGCAGCCTTAAAAAGCATGAGATTTGCATTTTCTTCTCAAATAAAGGTGATATAGTAGCTCTGTGTATATCTTCTTTATTAAATGATTTGTTGAAAATAATGGTTAGTAAAATTGATAACATTCGAGAACATCTTCTGATGATAATCATTCTGACGCCATTGTCACCATCTGCTTGTGCTCGTTGAGGTCATTAGGAAGATATTTCCAAATATTTTCATCAATAATATCATTTCATGTAATGTTAGTATTTATAATAAAATAACTAATGTAATTTCAAAAATTAGTACAAAATACTACTGTTAGTACATTAGTAATCTATATTACTATAAAAAGTATAACTTTTGATTAAATTTAACCTTGATTGACTAAGTATTGACAAATTTTTCAAATATATCATCAAAATCTATTGTTTTTGTCATTCCATTTCAAAAAAAAAAGTGCTAGTGAAGATCTGTTCTTGACTAGATGTCAATTGTAAATAGTTTTTAATTAGTTTCAATTTGCTAAAACTTCATTCACCTGTAACTATGGTTTTTAGCAATGCAAACAGTTTTTTGTATGTTTGGGTATGATTCTTGCAATTCCCATTCTCCTAAAATATTTAACAATTCCAGATTGCATATTTCACAAACATTTTTATCTTGCATATTAGCTGCAATTAGGTATTTGAAACATTTCTATTCAATTTTAATTGCTTTTTTTTGATATCCGCATATTTTTTGCATATCCAACTTGCTTTTCTGATTGATCTGCGGTCATATCCTGAAAAGCTCTTCAGCCGTTAAAAAGTTAAATTCTTCTGCAATATTCTTAAGATTCTAAACTCTTTCAGTTAATTGCATTATTATACTATCAAGTACTGCAAAACATGAAATTTTGACTATATCGATCACTCATCTTATCTCATCCGTTTACTCACTCTTTTTTTAAGGATAAACTTAAAATTCATTTTGCAAAAATCATGTTCTTTCAAGAGTTGAACTAGGTAAACATGGAACAGATGCCTTTTGAGGACAAGTACAGGCATTTTGAGATCAAGAATTGAATAACTCTGAAATAGCTCGAAAATTGGGTTGTTCTTGTAAAAAAGATATGAATGCTAATCATTTATTTAATAGTAATGGTTCATTAAGCAACAAATAACACAAGCCTCGAAGTTTGCAAAACAGTAAGTACACAAGGAGCTACGTTTTTGGAAAAATATGCTTTGGACTGACGAGTCTGAGTTTAATTGCTTAACAATATGTTTGTTGTTCCCAAAACCAAGAACTCAGCCCTTGGTATACTATAAAGACTGTAAAACATAGTGGTGGCAAGGTGATTGTTTGGGGCAGTTTTTCATGGTGTGGCGAGGGCCCGTTGCATAAAATTCAAGGGACAATGAATCAAAACATGTATAAAGAAATACTAGAAAACTTCATGTTGCCTTATGCTGAGGAAAATCTTCCTTTGGTTCGGAAATTTGAACAAGAAAACAGCCCCAAGCACACCACTAAAAGTGTTATAATGCGGTTTAACGCTAACAAGGTTAAAGTTTTGGAGTCGCCCGCACAGTCAACAGACCTAAATCCAATAAAAAAACTTTTATTATAGTAAAATTTAAGAAACACGAGCGATTTTCAGAGATTCGTCCGAAAGAATTCAGAGATTCGTCCGAAAAACTCGTTCAACGTCTGTGGACGTCGGTTTAATTTTAAGGAGAGCCTCATATAATTTTTGCAAATTTTTTGTTCTTTTTGCTGTGTTCCAAAATAGAAGAAATTCCTGTTTTAGCCATTTTAACTCATTGTTGACTGTTGAAATGGGAGTAACTTTTTCCTTTCTCAGCAATAAATCCAACACTTCTTAAAGAGATATTGAAGCTGGACTAGTCTGATGACCTTCAGAATCACCAGAATCAGAAGTTTTTTTATCTCCTTGAAAACCGAAAATTCTTTTTGCCAACTTTCCAGCAAAAAGCAATGTGTCTCTTGATGGAATATTCGTAGGATCTCTCAGTGATCTTAATAAGTTCATTACGTTGTTATTCCATCTTTTACTCGTTCGCTTCTTGAGATTTTCATATAACTCCTTCCCAATGCTGTTATTTAAATTTAAAAGTTTTTCCAGCATAAAGCCAATAACAGTATCAGCTGTCAAAAGCGCTGAACTTTAACGACTCAGTGTCTCAACAGCAATTTTGATTGGCTCCACGGCAGTTTGTATTAAATTAATATCTACCTCATTGATCAAATCAAGCATATTTAATTCAGTTAATGTCTCAAACAAGCAAAGTTTTGTTTTAATCAGTGGATCAATCATTGTGGGGATAGAATTCCAACTATAGTAAACGTCAAAGTGCAATTCGATTTCAGCTCCAAAGGCTTGAGTTACTTTTGAATAAAATATTTGATTTCTAATGCTTGAATTTCTGATATATTTTACAACATCATTTTTCATAACAGAATGGAAATCGGCTTCTGAATAATCTCCTTGCAAAACCTCCATGTCAAAACTGTCAACCTGATCTTCATCATCAGAGTCCGAATTTAACGCACTTGAACTATTTCGGTCGTTTTTTTCATACAAAGTGTCAGTTACTCCCAAATAAATGCCATAATTTATGCAATACTGGTCAATAATCTTGACTATTTTTATAAATTTCTTGTTGATTGCGGCATCGTCTTGTGTTGATCCAGCCAAATCTTTTTCAAACTCAATTGAAAAACTCTTCAAGTGATATTTTTCGTCATTTGATATTTTTTCAACCATTTCTTCAGCACAAACCAAAGATGCAAACTAATCCCAATTTTATGTTTTCTTCACTACAATGCAGATTTATTCCAAAGAAGCCGCGGCGGCGAACAGTTGTTTACTCGTCAACACTTTTACTGAATTTTCTTCCCTTCCCAATTTTTGAAACAATTTCAGAAACCATTTGATTTTTTTTGTTATGAAAATCAGCCTTGATAAGCCTTTTATCCCGCTCTCATTTTTTGGAAATTGATATCCTTCTTTTTTGATTGAATTGCGAATGAATTGATTTCTGGTAATAGCTCTAATGGGTATTCCGTCTGTGACCATGTCAGAAATTATTTCATTTAAGCTCTTACTTTAAACAAAATCAAGCTTTGTTTTAGATTTTTTTCTGCTACAACTTGTTCAGGAGAAATTTTTTCAGTTTGAGACCAATCAATTCCATGCTTTAATTTTAAGTGAGCCTTTAAGCTCGTGGTAGATCCTTTAGAGCATCATATATACATATATAATAAATAGTCTTCATAATAAAAATAATATCTACTTCGAAATATTGAAATAACCACAAGTTCAATTAGTTAAGTCAATAATATCAACAACTCAACCTCAATGTTATGTTTTTTATTCTTATTTTTATGAAAGAGAACCAGTATTATGTTTTGTTTAACATTTATTTCTATATTATATTAAACTATTACAAGTAATATGTCTAGTTTTTTGTCTATGTCTAGAACTTCTGGTGCGGAATGAATCTCTTAAGGAAATAGTTTTGCAATCATTATAGAGTTTTTCATATAGTTCTCTAAAGGACACTGCTTGTGTTTAATTTATTTATTTTTTCTTTTTATCACCCAAATTAGAGGTAAAACAAATGAATACCAGATTTTATAAGAGCTCTGGAGATTGATTGAAACTAAATAATACTTTTTTTTCCTGTTATTTAGGTACCCCAAGAAGACCTAAGGGTCTTGTCACAGAGCACCGCGGAAGTGCATTTAACCAAGAAGTTCATGACTCCTACCTTACCGTGATGCGAAAATATGTCCAAAGCTCGTTTCGAACCTAGATCTCCTGCTTATAAAGCAAGCGCTCTAACCAATGCGCCACGGCCGCAATCATACGACCGCAATAATACGTTCGTTTACATTTGCTGTATGAAGTGTTGCTATATTTTGCCACTGATTTTGATTATCCTATACGACCGCAATAATACGTTCGTTTACATTCGTTCGTTCATACGTTCGTTCATACATTCGTTTGTTCATACATTCGTTCATACGTTCGTTCCCATACGACCGCAATAATACATTCGTTTACAACCATACGACCGCATTAATACGTTGTTTTCATTTGCTGTTTGAAGTGTTGCTATATTTTGAGTATGATTTTTATTATCCCATAGGAATCCGAGGTGTTTCAGTTTAATATTGAGGTGTAGGGAAGAGCCGTTTATTTAAATTGTGTTTTTTGTAATTGAACTTTTACCGGATATAATAAACTCGGTTTTTTCGGTGTTTAGTTTAATATGTAGCTTTTGGCATTGTGACTAAACTTTATTAACCAATTCTTGTAGACCAGAAAGAGCAGAACTTTGTAAAATAATATTGTCTGCATAGGCAATAATACCAGTGTATCAAAGCATAATCAAGTGTATAAAGCATACCAGTGTATCAAAGCATACTCAAAGCATATTAAATCAAATTGTTTCAGATTGGAAAGTTGAAACAACAGTAAGTGGTGTCACTTACTGTTGTTCCAACTTTCCAATCTGAAACAATTTGATTTAATATGCTTTGAGTGTATATAGTAAATAATTGTGGTAATAAAATTGATCCTTGTCGCACTCCTTGTGATAAACGGAAATGATTTGATTTATGCCCAAAGTATAATATATTAGCAGTACCCGATAAGTTAAACTGATTGTAGTACGCGAACTACTGAGAGCGGTAACTTTTTGTTGTAATAAAGTTTTTCAAACAACAAATCCCAGTTACAGCTATCAAAAGCCTTATTTGCATCTAAACTACAAATATATATTGATGAATTATTATTATTGTAATATTTTATCGTTTCACTTAAAAGAAACTCTGCATGAAGAGTGGAGCTATTGTGCTTGAAGCCAAATTGATGAGAGTGGCTTTTTGATATCTCCAGACATTTTTCCATCATAATGTATTCAAAAAGCTTTTTCAGAATAGGCATGAGACTAATTCTGCGATAGTTATCGCGGGATTATTAGGAAATTTTTTATAGGATTTTGGTCGTTTTACAACTGTAATAATTTTAATAATATAATAGAATGATTACAAGATTAATTAAGTTTGTAAGAGGAAGCAGGCAGGATCTCGTAGAAGACCTTAAGGTCTTGTCGTCAAGAACCGCTCTGTTTTTCAAATACATCGTTACATTTATTGTGTTAGATATATATATTCTCGTCGAAAGTAAAAATAAATAAACGTAAAAGATATATAAGATTCATATATGTAAATACTAAGAATTGAATTTCAAAAATTTTACTTTATAAAAATTAAAAATTAAGTTTTCCTTTAAATGTGTTGTAATTCATCTCTTGAAAAAAATCAAAATATTTCAATACTATTTTGTTCCATAAAAATGCTCCTAGATAAGAGATACAAGATCTACCAAAAATTTATGCGAAAAAGGCTGTTAGATAAAGTTTTTATTTGGAAGATAGTATTTGTTTTTTTTTTATGTGAGTATAAATTATAAAAAGGATAAGGGGAAGTGTTAGTTTTACATTTATACATAAAGTAAAAAATATTATATAAGTTAAGTTGATATACATTAAGAATGTTCATTTTAAGTAAAAGAGGCCTGGTATGAGTAAAACGGTCTTTAAAGTTTATAAGACGTGCCATATGCTTCTGTTGACGATAAAGAAGTTCTAGTGTACTTTTATCTACACCACCCCATGCAGGATTAGCATAATTAATATGGCAATGAATAAATAAGTAATATAATTGAATTAAAGTATATTTATTTAAAAAAGGTCTTGATTTTTATAGCATTCCTATACTTCTAGCAATTTTATTGTTTAGGTTGTTAACTTGATTTTTCCATGTGAGGTTTTCATCAATGTAAACACCCAAGAAATTAGTAACTTTAGCTCTCTTTATTTCAGTATTATTGATATACGAGAAAGGTATATTCGAAAGTAGATTTTTTTTTGAAGCTGGGTCAAAGAGGATCCATTTAGTTTTTTCGATATTTATTTATAGCTTGTTTGACTTAAACTAGGTAGAAACTTTAATGAGTTCACTATTCATTTTGTTGAATAACGAGTTCACTATTCATTTTGTTGAATAATGAGTTCACTATTCATTTTGTTGAATAATGTGGGTAAGTTATTGTCAGTTAAAAAAAGATTTGTGTCATCGGCAAACATTATTGTTGTCAAATTTAATGCTTTATAGAGATCATTAACATAAATTAAAAAAAGCAAAGGTCCTAGTATGGACCCTTGAGGAGCTCCGCATGATATATTTAATAAATTTGATGAGGTTGAATCTATTTTAACAAATTGTTTCCGATTTTTTTAATAGTTTTTTAATAATAATACATTCCCTGTGAAGTTTTTTAAAAAGAATTTTGTGATCAGTAGTGTCAAAAGCTTTTGATAAGTCTATGAAGATGTCTAGAATATATTGTGATTTTTCAAATGAACTTGCAATACTTCTAGTAAGTTGAAGTATTGCATGTTCAGCAGAATTACTTTTTTTGAATCCAAATTGATTATTGTATAATATTTTATTTATAGCTAGATAGTTATACATTCTATTGTACAAAATTCTTTCCAAAATTTTTGAAAAAACAGGGAGGACTAAAATTTGGCGATAGCTATTGAGTTTAGTTAGTTCACCTCCTTTAAACATTGGAGTAACTCTAGCTATTTTGTGAGCATCTGGAAATATTGCTTGTTTAATTGAGTAACTAAAAATTTTAAAAAGAATGTTTTTAATGATGTCATAAAAACCAATAAAAATATTTCCATTAATCGTTTTGTAGGCCAATTCAAATACTTCAAATGTTGTTTCAAAAATATTTAGAGAAGAGTTTAAAAAGGAAGGAGTGTCACTTGCTAAATTAGTGACAATATGGATATTTTTAGCTAAGTTTGGTCCATATACAAAGCGCTTTTTTATGTCCATATTTACATAACTGTTTTTTATTAATAATGTTTCTGAGCTTATTCTATTGCCAAACGCGAGATGATTAGGAGACAACGGTTCGTCTCCCGGTTCTTCATACGAAAACGTTAACGAATGATTATTAGTAACGACTTCGATTTCTGCAAGAATTGTGAGTACTTCTTCGTAAGATAATCTATATCCATTTTTTTTTTATTTAACCATAAAGTATGAAAATTTACAAAAATATTTTATAAACTCACATAAATTAAGTTAGGTGTCACTCATATAGTTAAAAACTAGTCAATGGAGTGACAACTAAAAAAAAATTAAAAAAATTAAAAATTAAAAAAATTATAAAAAAAATTATAAATTAAAAAAAAAAATAAAAAAAAAATAAAAAATCTTTCAGTTTTCATTATTTTTCTGAGAACTCTCTTGACTGAACGTACTATACGTTCAAAGAACCACCACGGTTCTTTGAACCGTGCAACATTGAAGTGCCATAAAATGTCTTTTAAGGATGCAAATTTTTGTGTTTCATCGGCTGTAAAACACGATTCATTATCGCTAATAATTTCAAAGGGTGCGCCAAATTTGCTAATGAGTCTTAGCAACCCTCGAATACACGCCAAAGCTAAAACGTGTAATAGCACAAGAAGCTAAAAGGATTCAACACTTAAATATTTCTCCTTCAGAATATATATTTTTTCACAAATAATGGTCCACAGTAATCAATTCCTGTGTACTTAAAAACATAATCATCGTTTACTCTACTTAAAGGTCATCAGGATAGCTATAAGTTTTGCCTTCGTACCTTCGACACAAAAAACATTTTTAAATTTTTTTTTGAATTAAATTTCTATTAATTGGATTAAACTTTAATTGAATTAAACTTTTGGAATCCAAAATTCCATTCTTAATTGGTTTAGTGTTTCTTTTAAGCCGTTGTGCTTAACACTTTCATGACAATATCAAATAATAAATTCAGTAAAAAGACTTTCTTTTAGAAGAAATATTGGAAACTTAATATTGTAACTAATTGGAGCACCCAATCGCCCCCTACATCTTATTATTTCTTCGCAATCAAAAAAAAAATCCTTAATCATTTTTTAGTTGTTTATAATTCTTAGTACTATATATATTTTGTTGGATAAATTTAATCCAAATTATTTTGGCGATTTTTAATTCAAAAGAAGAAAGTAAAAGATTGTTTTTTCGTACTTGCTTATTTTTTATGCAAGACACGAACTTTAGAATAAAAGCTGCTACTCGTTTTAAACGGGAATATGAAATAAAATAAGTTATATCAATAAATTTTAAGTCTATGAACGATTCATTAGTTATTAGTAATATTTTTGTTTCCTCTGGAGGGTATATTAATTTATTTTGATCAAAGGAAGGCCAAATCTCTGGAGTATAAAGAAATTTGGGTCCATTAAACCTAACTGATTATTAGTTAAATTTTCAATACTAGCACCTTGTGATATCCGCAGGATTAGGATCTGTTTCGACTTAATTCCAAAAAGAAAAGTCAACTAAATCTCTAATTTTTTCAAGACGATTTTGAATAAGTGTTTCATAAATTTAATTAGAATTTTTTATCCAACGTAAGAAAATGTAAGAATCTGAAAATAATTTAACTTTAGAAATAAGAATAATTGATGAAAGTTCCTTAACTACTTTAGACATTAGTGTTGCAAGCAGTAAGCAACTTTTTAATTCTAATCGAGGTATTGTACATTTACTTAGCGAGGCTATTCTAGATTTTGAAGTAACAAGAGAGGAACACTGTTCGTTCTCATTAAAAATACATCTTGAAAATATATACAACACCCAAAGGCTTTTAAACTAGCATCACTAAAACCATATCGCGTGCAGCCTGCACTCGATTTCGAAAAAAAATAACATCTAGGTACATAAATTGACTGTACAGAACTTAAATCCTTATAAATATCTTGCCATACTTTTAATAAATCTTTATTAATTTTACAATCCCATCCTACTTTGATATACAAATTTGTTGAAATAAAATTTTTAAACGCACAATTACTGGGTTTATTAGTCGCAAGGGATCGAAAAAACTTGCTGTAAAACTAAGCACGTCTCTTTTTGTTGGAAAAGGGACGGCAATCTTAAATAATTCAAAAGACGAGAAAATAATTAAACCTATTTTCTTGTTCCATGTTAAACCTAACACTTTAGTAATATTTTGACTCTGATAATTCGACCGAATTAAATTCAAATTTTCTTAAATTAAAACCAGCTTCACCTAGCCAGGAACGACATTTTTCATAAAACTTAAAACATTCAATTACAGAATCAAAGCAAAAACTCAAATCGTCAACGTGAATAGAATTTAGTAATCGACTTACAAATATTGGATCAGAACTTAAATAACGCTCCGCGTGGCTAATTAAAGTTGCCAAAAGTAAAAAAGGAGAAGAAGTGACTCCAAATAAAACTCGACATAATCTATATGATACTAATTTATGATCTTTTAAATTTTTTACATCTAAATTATTAACATTTTTTCATACCATAAAGATCGTATGAAATCGCGATGTTTTTCAGATATACAATTTTTCAAAAAGGCTTTTTCAATATCTGCAATAAATGCTTATTATTAAAATCTTATTTACACGAAAACGTATCAAAACTCCATATAGTAGAGTTGTTAAAAAAGGACCTGAATGTAAACAATTATTTAGCGAGGGACCTGAGTCCCTCGCACTCGCATCAAATACAATGCGCAACTTAGTTGTAGCTTTATCAAAATCTTCTCTTATAACTGGTCTATGAGGTAAGTAATGAACAACAAGTCCGACCTTAGATTTATTACTTAAAACTTCCTCACCGCTCCATTCAAGAATTGTTCTTTTATAATATCATTATATGAATCAAATAATTTTGCATCATTTAAAAACTTTTTCTCTAATGATTTGAATCTCTTTATACTTAAATTATAATTATCGCATGATAAAGGATGATTCTCCTTAAAGGGTAGTTCTACAGTATACTTATTATTTTCAAATTTAATGCTTTTGCGAAAATGTTCAATAACTAGATTGTCACTAATATTATCTTCGCTTTTATTCCAAATAGTTGAAAACTTATCTTTTAAAAACGTTTTATTATTATATAATTCTGCTTCGACTTTTAGAACATGCAAAGACAGAACAGAACAATCTTCTTTATTATTATTCTTAACCGTGATAGGACCACTGACTAAGTATCCTACCTTAGATTTTATTGCAATCGGGCCTTCAAACCCTCTTATTATTTTATTTTCAATTATTGACCAATAGTAATCGGCACCTATTAAAATATCAACTTCTAAATATTCATTATCTCTATGACAATCTGCTAATTTTAAGTATTTTAAATGATTATGATTTCTATACGCAGTTTCTATATACTAACCATTTAACGGAGAAAATTGGCCAGTATATAGAAACTTTGGAGAAATTTCTTTTATAAAACCTATAATTTCAATACAAACTCCGTCATTACCTTGAACATAAACTTCAACTCTATCTAAAATCTAGTTTGTATTATTATTTTTGAAAGTTTTGATATTGATTTCTTTAGAATCTATTGTTTTTAAATTTAATTTTTTACATAATGAAGGCGTAACGTAACTTAATTAGGAACAGTTATCAAAGAGAAGACAACAATAATTAAATTGGGAATTATTATTTTTGACTTTTACCCAGGCTGTCTGGAGTAAAACACGTTGACTAATTTTAGAAGAAACATCAGCAACAGCTGTTAACTGTCCTGTTTTAGATTTATTATCAAATTTATTATTCAATTTAAAACTATCACAAATAGATATACGATGAGGCTTGTCACACTTAAAACATTAAAAATTTGATCTACAATTTATACTTTTTCCTAGCTAAAACATCAGTCACTAAATTACAGTAATGAGATTTATGAATTTTTAAACAATAAACACATGTAATAAAATTTGTAGAAAAATTTTGATTACGGAAATTATTTTGCCTTCTGTTAAAATTCTTGCAAAATTCTGGTTAAACTTGTTACTAAACCGATTCTATGTTACTAAACCAATTCTTGTTAAATTCTATGTTAAATTGTTAAACTTCTTTTAAAAGATTCTTGTTAAATTCTATGTTACTAAACCGATTCTTGTTACTAAACCGAATCTATCCGGTTAGCGTATAAAGTATTTGCAGTTATGGGATTTCTAAAATTTTCATAATTACTACGTGTATTTTCTCTGGCACTTATTTCATTTTTTAACATTTCTAAAACGTTAATTATATTCTAAGCTTGACATCCACTTAATTCTCTATTTATAATTAAATTTAATTCCTCTGGGAATTTTTTTAATAAGATAGGAATTAAAATTGATCCATATATATTTTCATCTACTGATAGATTTTCCAAACTCCGAATTTGTATTTCTATCGTATCAAATATTTTCCTTAATTTGCTTATATTTCTAACATGCTTAATTTTTCTAATGATAACAATTTTTTCATATGAATTGAAATTAATAATTGCTTATTGGAAAGTCTATTTTTAATATATTCAATGCTACTGAATAGTTTTTACGAGATAATGTTAATCCTGTAATTGCAGATAAAGCCTTACCTTTAACTAAATTTCTAACATAAGTCATTTTTTGTATATCAGACAATTCCATATTCTTATTTATAGCCCAATAAGAATTTCTATAAAAAGTTTGTTTAGCGTCAAACAGAGTTGTTACGACATAATATGTCTGGCAGATCTGTCGACATATTTTCAGACATATTTTCTGCCGACATAAAATATGTCCCACATATTTTCGATTGACATATTTTGACATAATTTTATGTCTGAATTATTTTCTGCTGACATAAAATATGTCAGACATATTTTCTATCGACATATTTTGACATAATTTTATGTCTGAATTATTTTCTGCTGACATAAAATATGTCAGACATATTTTCTGTCGACATATTTTGACATAATTTTATGTCTGAATTATTTTCTGCTGACATAAAATATGTCAGACATATTTTCTGTCGACATATTTTGACATAATTTTATGTCTGAATTATTTTCTGCTGACATAAAATATGTCAGACATATTTTCTGTCGACATATTTTGACATATTTTTATGTCTGAATTATTTTCTGCTGACATAAAATATGTCAGACATATTTTCTGTCGACATATTTTGACATAATTTTATGTCTGAATTATTTTCTGCTGACATAAAATATGTAAAATATATTTTCTATGGACATATTTTGACATAATTTTATATCTGAATTATTTGCTGTTTGATATTCTTGAAGAAAAAATCAATCTAACAAATTTATTGCGCATTTCAACTTAATTTACAGAGTTAAGTGAAAATAGTTTAACAAATTTGTTGCTTTTTTGCAATCAATTATGCTTCATAAAACTTTTACTTTAAACCCTATAAGCAAACATCAGTTATTTCATAAAGGTCTTTTTCTGCCCTTTTTAGCGATGTATCATTTGATAGTATTGACTAATATTGGCATTTATTGACTTATTTATTGATTACGATTTATTTATTGATTATGACTAATATTGACATTGATAGTATTGACTAATATTGACATTTGATAGTATTGACTAATATTGACTAGTTTTGAGGCATCATTTGATAGTATTTGATAGTATTGATTAGTATTGATTAGTATTGGCGCTTTTCCTTATTCGAATGTAAAAACCATCTCAAGCTGAGTTTTTATTACTGAAAGTGGTTTTTATTAGTATGACAAAACTTAAAACTATTTCTTTGATTAAAATAATAATAAAAAAAAAACTTTTTCAGTTATTTTTAATTACTAGTTGACCCTGAAAAAGATCTCATTATGAAAAATTGAATTCAAAAGATTCTATGAAAAAAACGGTTCACAGAATTTCAAAAAATTCGTGCCAAATTAAATTCATTTAAGCTGAAGAATTTGAAATACTTCACAAAAGTTATATTCAACTCATTAAATTCATATTAAGAAGACTAACCGGTAATAATTTTTAACTAATTACGAATAATATACTTTTAGTTATAATAGTTATGATTTATTTAACAATAAAATAATTGACAATTGCATTATAACAGCATACTTAACTGCCATAAACTTGCATAAAATGTTTTGAGTGAAATATATATTGGAATAATTATTTTTTTCGTTTTCCTTACGATTTAAAGTCAAAAATGGAGAATAGTTTATTGAATGAATCAACTATTAGTTAAAAATAACTAAAAATGTTTTTTTTTTAATATTATTTTAATCAAGAGAATAATTTTAAGTTTAGTCATATTAATAAAAATCTTTTTCAGTAATAAAAACTCAGCTTGAGATGGTTTTTACATTCTAATAAGGTAAATCGCCAATACTAATCCATACTAATCAATACTATCAAATACTATCAAATATTATCAAATGATGCTTGAATACTAGTCGATACTCTCAAATGATACATCGTTAAAAATACATTGTCAATAGAATTGACAAAGTATTTTTAGCGATGTATCATTTGATAGTATTGACTCAATACTATCAAATGATACATCGCTAAAAAGGGCAGAAAAAGACCTTTACGAAACAAAAGATATTTGCTTATAGGATTTAAAATAAAAGTTTTATGAAGAATAACACAGGTCAACAAAAACAAAATTTTTTTCTGGTGCCAAGAAAACAATTTGTTTTTTATGTTGGATTTCTTATTTTGATTTCAAATATGCAACTTATTTTTTACCATCACGTCAAGTTGTAAAGATATTTGGGTTCAAATCTTTAGAACTTGGGGAAAAGTCCTTAACATTGTCGAAAAAAAAGTTGTTCAAAAGTATGTCAACCTAAGTCTTAAAAGAAGCGTATTTTCATAGAGATTTTAAAGATGTTATTCGTTTGTAATAAAAATAAGTATTTTTTGTATTATTGCTGAAAAACATTTTGTTGACATTTTTTTAAGAGTTTTTTTCAAATAATTTTTTTGCCAAAACATTTTATAGAGAAATTTTTATGTTTTCTAAAATCTCTATACTATCTTCTAAAATACGCTTTTTTTGAGACCCAAGTTGACATACTTTTGAACAACTTTTTTTTTGACAATATTAAGAACTTTACCCCAAATATTTAAGATCTGAACCCAAATATCTTTACAACTTGACGTGATGGTAAAAAATGAGTTGCATATTTGAAATCAAAATGTGAAATGCAATCCAAAAAACTAATTGTTTGCTCGGCACCAGAAAAATTTTTTTTTTTGTTCCCCTTTAATTATAATTGATTGCAAAAAAGCAACAAATTTGTTAAACTATTTTTACTTAACTCTGTAAATTAAGTTGAAATGCGCAATAAATTTGTTAGATTGATTTTTTCTTCAAGAATATCAAACAGCAAATAATTCAGATATAAAATTATGTCAAAATATGTCCATAGAAAATATGTCTGACATATTTTATGTCAGCAGAAAATAATTCAGACATAGAGTTATGTCAAAATATGTCAACAGAAAATATGTCTGACATATTTTATGTCAGCAGAAAATAATTCAGACATAAAATTATGTCAAAATATGTCGACAGAAAATATGTCTGACATATTTTATGTCAGCAGAAAATAAATCAGACATAAAATTATGTCAAAATATGTCGACAGAAAACATGTCTGACATATTTTATGTCAGCAGAAAATAATTCAGACATAAAATTATGTCAAAATATGTCAATAGAAATTATGTCTGACATATTTTATGTCAGCAGAAAATAATTCAGACATAAAAATATGTCGATAGAAAATATGTGGGACATATTTTATGTCGGCAGAAAATATGTCTCAGACATATTTGACAGATAACAACCCTGGCGTCAAAGATAAACAAATTTCTTGTTTACCGTCAAAGATTTCTAATTTAAGAGCGGGAAGCTTAACTGTCTTGCTAATAAACTTATTCGAACTTATACTATCTACATTATTTTTATTAATAAAATCTTCTATACTTAAAATAGATCGCTTATAAAAATGGTAAACTCATGTTAAAAAATGTTCTAACTCCTCATCCACCTCAATCAAAGATGATATATCGCAATCAAATTGTGTAATTTTCAAATACTTATCGATGGCTGTATTTTTCAGACTCGTCAACTCATTCAAGCAATCTCAATGCAAACCATCAACCATAAGATTGTTAGCTTGCTCGAAAATTCGCCTGACTTAATTGACGGCCACCGTTCGTCCTCTATGTTTTTTAGCATATATATATATATATATATACATATATATATATATATATATATATATATATATATATATATATATATATATATATATATATATATATATATATATATATATATATATATATATCTATGTATATATATATATATATATATATACATATATATATATATATATATATATATATATATATATATATATATATATATATATATATATATATATATATATATATATATATATATAT
Organism: Hydra vulgaris; assembly: GCF_038396675.1. NCBI lineage: Eukaryota > Metazoa > Cnidaria > Hydrozoa > Anthoathecata > Hydridae > Hydra > Hydra vulgaris. The sequence continues at coordinate 81,442,494 of NC_088931.1, forward strand.
ATATATATGTAATAATTTTCTTAATTATCTTAAATAATTTTCTTAATAATATTTTAAATAATTTTCTTAATAATGTCTCAAATAATTTTCTTAATAATATCTTAAATAATTTTCTTCATATATTTTTAACTAAATTCCTTCAGTATCTTAAATAAATTTCTTAATTGATAAATGAAATAAATATTTCAAAACAACAATAAAATGCAATTATCACATAAACAACAATAATAAGAAATAATAATATGTAGTTAACGATCGACAAACGATCCAAAAGTTACAAATTAGTTTTAAATAAATCCTAAGGTATATCTATAGAAATTCTCATAAACCAATAATAAATTCACTTAGCAGATTAATTGATCACAACTCTTTCTTTATATATCGCTCCTTTAATTTTGTCTTTTAGTCTCTATTGTGGACTTTAGGACTTCGTATTCTTTTCGTATTCTCCGTGGGCTCCATGTTGTTTTAAATAAAAGTCGTATTGTAAAACGGTTCAATTTATTAATATATTATAATAGTATTATTATACAAATATGCGATAAACACAAAGAAGAGATCGTAGATCACAGCTAGTAGTAGAAGAGTTGCTCGAGTCCGTTGTTGTTTGAGAAGTTACTCCAAGAGGGCGTGGCTTTAATAAGCACGCTATTTATACATATTCCCAAGGGGGCATTAATTGTTTTCTACAATCAAACAGCCCAAACGATTTACGTTTATGACAATTTGATTAGCGCAACATTATATTTTTCAAATTAATAGATTAGTGTAGTAATTTTTTTTAAGGTTTTGTGTTTGTTTTTTAAATTGTTTTGCATAAGTTTTATAGAGTGTTTTATTTTTAATTAGTTTAAATTTTAGGTTTATAATATACAGTTTTTTTTTTATTTTCGAGGATTTTCGTTATCCATGGTGATTTTATATTTTCATTTGTTTTACAAATCTCGCATTTTGGAAAATTTACATCGTAAATTTCATAAAATATTTTAAAAAATGACTTGTATAAGTTGTTTGGTTCAGTAGTACTAATAAGACTCCAATTTATCAAAGATAATTTAAATAAGAGAAAGTTTTTATCGTTAATGATTCGTTTTATAATTACTTGTTTTTGTGGAGGAAATAACTCAGTAGTTCTATTAAATTCGGAAAAAAAATGGGAAAACGATCATATGAATCACTTTTAATAATTCCTTTTTTAGGCAATTTATATGAAGTATCGGTTGTAATAATACTGTCTATCAGTGAAGCTGATTTTGTTGTTACCCTGGTAGGTTTACTTATTAAAAGAATTGCTCCTTTTTCAAACAAATCATTATAATAATTTTTAATGTTGCTATTTATGTAACAGTCATAAAAATTCAACTTTAAATCACCAATTAAATAATTTAATTTTTTTTTCGAGAAAACCTTTTTTTATGATATCATTGTTTAAAAAATTATTAAAACTTTTAATTGCGCCTGATGGTGGGCGATAGCAGTAGCTTAAAATTATATTTTTATTTTTTCGGTAATAATTCAAACAGTTAAAATCTCTTTATCGCCATCAGAAATACTCATGTCAGGCGTAATAATAAACTGCAAATAATTGTTTACATAAATAAGATCACCTCCACCCAGTGCCGGTTTTAGCACTACCAGCGCCCTGGGCGAGATTTCTACGGCGCCCCTAGCTCAGTTTAACCCCATTCAAAAAAAAGGCAAAGGGTAAAATAACCAATTAGTTTCGCCCCTTTATATTCGGCGCCCTGGGCCATCGCCTAACCAGGCCCTACCCTAACGCCGCCACTGCCTCTACCTCACTTGTTTGTTTTGCGTGCAAGCAGGACCATATTAAAGTCTGAGAGATGGAGATTTATGTTCAATGCAGTGTTATCAGAGCTGCACCACATATCTGTTACGCATATTACGTTAAAAATATTCTGTTTCTTCTAAATTATTGTAAAAATTTTCAAAGTTTTTTTTTAGGCTTCTATTATTAAAACGAATAACATTAATATGATCCCGCTGAAGAAATTCCTTTATTTTATTATTATAAAAATAAGAGTTATTTTGTAAAGCACCAGTATCACAAAAGTAATTTAAATCAAGATCAAGTTTTTTGTTAAGTTTTTTTTTAAATTTTGCAAATTCAATTTAATATTTTGTTGAATTGAATCCATTTTAGAATTTTTATATTTGATAGTTTTAAAATAAAGGAATTTTTCTTAGTTAAATCACGTGTTATTAATTTATCATAAACTACTTTTGCTTACTTGCCTTTCAATCGTAACTCCTTTGCATCAGTAAACAGCTTTCTTCTTATTTGTATCGTTAGTTCGCAAAAATCTTCTTTTACGAATAGACCTTGCTGCCGAAGTTTTGCTTTAACGTAATTTTCCAATATCGAGCTTTAATCTTTATAGTTCAAAAACTTTACTACGATTGTTCTATTTCTTCTTTTTTCGCCAAATTCTTTTCTTCCAACTCGATGTGCTCTTTCGATTTCGATGTTTTCATTTATTCCTGGCTTTGTTTTAACAAAGTTCTTCACTTTACTCTCCGTGTCTTGCCAATTTTCGCTTTCATTTTCCTCAAGCCCATCGATTCTTAAGTTGTTTCGGCGACTTCTATCTTCTATTTCTTAAGTTGTTTCGGCGACTTATCAATAATAACTTTTTTGTTTTCAATCTTTTACTCGTTTTCATGACGATTTTCGATAGTTTTTGTAGTTAATGTTTTTCAAGAGACCGTTATTTTCTCTAATAAACATTCGTAATTTTCACTGACGAAAACTCCATGGATTTTTATAAGTCTCCTACTTCACTTCTAAGGATTTTATTTTCTTCTTGTAAAAATGAGAATTTTGTTTCCAATTTTTCTACTTTATCGTTAAACAATTTTATGATTGTATTTTCATGTATGCCATTATTTCTTTTAGTTGCGTTATTGTAAAATTTTTTGCCATGTTTTTTTAATTTTTATTTTTTCAGTTTAAAAACTTCTTTCTAAAAGTATACGTCCGTACTCTGCGTTGCACTGCGTCGCAAGATCTAAGCTTAAGAATACAACTTTCAATGTCGGAAGTTGATACGAGTATTTTATTAGGCTCATCTATGAGTTGAGGAATATGATAGTGTTTGTAATTGTTGTTGGTAATCGTGGTAGTGTTGAGAATAGTACTAAAGTTTTTCTGTTAATTTCTGTTAATGATTATTCTAAACAATCTTTAATGATTATCCTAAACGAGTATTAGAAATGATTGCCCATAGGGGATTAAAAGCAAATATTTTTAAATTTCATAGAGATTTTATCATAGAGATTTTAAGTTTAATTTTTTGTTCCATATTTACAAATCCAGAAATCGTTTAAAAATCAAACTGTTCTTTTAAATTTAAATTTTCTGTTAGAAAAAAATATTAAGATAAAAATCAAAAACAGGAAAACAGGTAGCAAAAAAACAGCTGTATCCTGTTTTTCAATTTTGGCTAAAAAAACATCTGTTTCATGGTCTTTGTTAACAGCTGTTAGAAACCCTAGCTGCTTGGGACGCCATTACGCTTGAACAATGCCAAAAATTGATCTCGTCAATGAGACATTGTTGTCAAGCAGTTATTGACTCAAAAGAATACCGTACTAAATATTAATTTACATCAAATAAATTTTTCTTTACTATTTATACAAAGAACTTCTATGATTTTTATAGCAAAGGGACAAAATGATAATTCTTTAACAGGGGGTGCTTTTAAATCAAAAAATATTTGCACTACAGTATAAAATTTACAGATAATAGACTCAAATTCAAATCAAAGCACTATATTAAAAACAGGTATGGTTAATCAAAATATAACTTTACGTCTCTGCATTCGAAAAACTTCATTTAACACTGATTCTTCGTCAAACCTGAAGCAAAGAACGATACGATTTTAAAGAAATTGTAAATTTGTTATCTTTACACAGGATATAATTTCATTTTTTAACGTCGAGATAAACGAAAACCGTGTTTTGATTCATATTTTGTGAATGTTTCTATGCAACAATAGCAATAACACCTTTTTTTTTTTTTTGGGAAAACAAATAATGTGCGTATACGCATTTTATTTATCCTTGACAATTTTTCGAGTTGGGTATTTGCAGTTTATCTGAAATGATTTTGGCGCCCTTGACAACTGCCCATGTGCCAACGCCTGCATATCCTACATGACCTATAGAAATTCTTGTACGATCATGTAAGACTTTTTGTCTAGATATAAATTAAAATTTGAAAAAAATATAAAGTAATTCAATTTAAATTCACTATCCACCGTTGACAAACTAACCCTAAAATTGAATTTTGCATACATTAAACATTAAACTAACAATCATCTCTGATCATTAAGTCCAAAACCTTTTTGAAAAAAAAAAAGAAGTTCTTTTATCAAGTCTTTATATTGAAAATTTATTTTGAAAATTCAATTTTAGGCTACGAAAATCTATTAGTTTGAATATCTGTTTAAAAATTTCTTTGCGAAGTTAGACCCGTATAATATTTCATAGAAATTTAAGATCTCCCCCGTTATTATTCCTCAATTTTAATCGTCCCGTAGTTACCCCACTTGAACTATAACACAAACCAAAAACCTCTGAATTAATTTAATGTACTTTATTAAACTTTTTAACTTTGTGGTATATAAAAAATAATAACTGTCATAATGCGTCAGAAAATCAGTTAAGAGCGCGAATCAGTTGCCCAAAAGCACACGGCTGTACCATAAAAAATACAACCTATCTAATAATCTCTAAGCTTTATAGGGTATAGTTAACTCTGTTGATAAACAAAATAATCGTAAAAATTGAAAGCTAAAATAATTAAAAAGTAAGTCACAAAGACTGCAAAAATATATTGAAATTTAAAATTTCATTCGATTCAAAATGTATAATGGGACTTCAGATTACGATAGGTTTTTAAAAATAGACAATAAAAAGGTGCCAGAGTAACCTTGGTAACGTTTAAAACAACAAAAATATTTTCCGTTGAGATGAAAAAATTATGAGCTATTCGAAAGAAGAAATCTAGTGCTAACAAAAACGGGAAAAGTCCAGGTATCATCTAAAGTTAATAATGGCAATTCTTCGTCGGTATGGAAATTCCACAAAAGAATACCAGTATCTAACGCTTTGAGTTCTTCTCCGTTGATTTTTATAGTAAATGCCTTTAGCCTATATCAATATAAATACATATCGATACATCATTATAATGATAAAAAAAATGTTCTCCAAAACTCTAAATAACTAATTCAAAAAAAAATTAATAATTTTTACTTAATTTATAGTTTTCAGAATATTATAATAAAAAAAATTAAATATGCTTTTTTTTTGATCAAAAACATTTGGATTAAATTGGTCCCCGCCTTCTCTATCGAGAATTGAACCCTCAGAAATTTTTGTTTTCTAAATCAGTTTATATTTGAAATTAACAAATAAACTTAAATTATTTTTAAACAAATATGTTTTTTTTACATTAACATCATAAATTTTTTGGAACAGATAACAGTAGATGTCAAAAAAGCTACTAATGTAAACATAAAATAAAACATTCAAGTATTTTGATTTATATGCAAAATAATGTATATACAATGATACCTATAAATATATTATTGTATTAGATAATACAATATTAATAAATATTATTGTATTATCTAATTGCATTTTTTTTGTATAGGAATAACATTTAAAATGCACTTTTGCATTTTCAATTTCATACCTATACAAAAAAAAAAGAAAACCCAATCTACAGTATCTAGGATTATTAACTCCCCTACAATCAAGTGTAATGGGATTTAAGGGTATTATGTAGGGTGTTCTGTACTTTAGGGAGGGGGGGGGGGCAGGTAGCTAAAATTTTGTATTTAATTATAATTAAAACAAACTATAAATCAAAATAAAACATTAAAGTTACCTTAATACGACTGCTCTTTGACTTTGAAGGCAAACAGCAAAGTTGCATGGTTGACTATACGTATTTCTTTTTACAGATAAAATTTTAGTTCTGTTATTATAAATAAGTATAATATCAATACCAAATGAAAAAAGACCTGTCCATCGCCAGCAGTACTATAAAATTTAATAAATGATTATTATCATTTGTTTATCGCCAGCAGTACTATAAAATTTAATAAACAATTATTATCATTTTATTTTTATTGTATTAGTTTAAATAAAAAAAATATTTAATATAATAAATTAATTTTATAGAATATAATAAATTTATAAAAAATTAAGTATGTGGTAATATTATTTCATCTAAATTCCTTTAAATTTTAGTTTCAAATTTAAAATAAGTATATTAAAAATTTTTAAATAATATATTATATAATATATTAATTTTTAAATAATTATTTTTTTTTACATAAATAATTTTTTAAATTAAATAAATTAATTTTTAAGTAATAATTTTATGCATAATTTTAAACAAAAACAACAATTACATCTTTTCTTACTGTTAAGTTTTTTAATCCTTAAGTTTTTTAATCCTTACCTTAAGATAACTGATAGTATCAGGTATCAGGTACCTTATACTATCAGTTATCTTATATTTTCCATCCTTAACATGTATACTTAAATACTAATTTTACGTGTTAATATAAAAAATCTCCACCTTTTAGGCTAACTTTTTTTTTCCACATTACCACAGTATTAAATTCAAAGTAAACATGGTACAATTAATGTTACTTTTACACGGTACAATTAATGTTAACACTCTATGAACAAATAGAATAATAAAAAAAAAGATTACTAAAAACCAATCTTTTTCCCTCTTGCACCAGCTAACCTTGTCATACAAAGTGACATGGTATAAATAGAGCTGATTTAAAAAAACATCTTCTGCACAGCAACTTAAACTCATAATCTTTAAAAACTCTGTTCCTTTCTGTGCCTCAAATCTAAATTGCTGATGTTTTCTCCAAAATTAAAGCAAAAATGTTTATACAAAATTATTGGTAAATTGTTGTAATAACAAAACAAGTATTCTATAGATTCTTATCCTGAGCTTAAGCCTTTAGCTTTATTTTGTAAAATAATGCTTAAAAAAAAATCGACACCCAGTATTTAAACTATTTTTAATTTCTTAAAGTTTATTTATATAAACTAATAAAAATTTATATATGTTTGAGGCAAAAATGAAGCACATGTTTTCCATATTATATTAAGCATCATATCAACTTCTACATAAAGGGAAACCATAAAAAACAGAAAATAAAAAAATTATAAAATACCATAATTTTTTCCTCATCTCTTTCTTATAGCCCTCAAGACCCTAATCCTGCCTCGCTTAGTTCATGATACTAATACAGATCATATTACAGTGTAAATAGGTTAATGTTTGAAATTTTCTTTCTCTTAAAAAAATCTTTGTCCATTAACTTGTCTACAGCGCAATGTTAAGCAATTCAACATTTAATTTCACAAATTAAATGTTGAATTGCTTTAGTATTTTCAATTTTTTTTTTAAATAACACAACCTTGTTCTTACAGTGTTTTAATAGAGATATGAAATGATAAAAGATTGCATCAAAACTAATTTTTGATATTTTGTTAGTATACAGTAAATAACAAAAATAAACATTTTAAGTCTACCTATAAACAAAAAAAAATATATAAATATAGAGGCAAATAGTACTATTTCTACTATTTAACATTTTCTTTAATAAGAATTCTGATAAACACTGATATTTTTCAAATGAATCTGTAGTCTAACATGTTTGAAACAAAAAAATAATGAATTTATCAGAATTTAAATTCAAGACAAATTTTAGTGAAAAAATATTTTAAAAACTTACGGCTAATTCTTGTGAAATGTGTAACAGATATGAAGACAAAAATTCAAAACAATGGAAGCTTAAGGAAATTTAAGAATGGTATAATCCTAACAACACTTTGCAGATATTGACAACAACGGCTTTGCAGATATTGACAACAATAGTAAAAAACAACAAATGCATTTAACAATCAAAACAATTAAAAAAAAAATCTTAAAATATTTTGACTGTATTCATTTTTATTTTTATAAACACAATTTAGATTTTTGCTTTTATTTCATATAGAATTATATATTGGTTTTCAGCCAAAAAGCAATTGTATTAGAATTAAATAGTTTTGCAAGTTTAAAAAAAAAATTAATCTAATAAAATGTTAATTCAAAATAAAATGTAAAGATCTTTAGGGTAGAGAAAGAATCAATTTTGAGCCCAGAGTTCTTATGTATAATGGCATCAATAGCAGAAAATGAGACTTTTAATAAAAACTTTTACTCTTGTATCAGTTTCAAGGATCCTGCCACAACGACATGCTTGCTTGTAAAATAAATCTTCAACTATTTGTTTAGGACCAGTATCTTCTCCATTATATACAGATAACATTGACTTCCATTGTGATTGGTAGACAGGCAGTAACCAATCTAAAACATAAACATTGAAAAAAATACTTAAACAAATGTTGAAAACTTTAAATTAATTTTCAACAGATGACAATTTTTTTATTTAGTAAAAATTGGGATATTTATATTATATAACATTATGTTAGATGACAATTATAAAATTTTTACAGATATTTATAACTTTTACAGATATTTATGACATTTATGGCTTCTTGTTTAAATTCATTTCAGCACACAGAAATAAAAAAATAGATAATTTTTTTTTACTTCTATTGTTTAAAAAAGAATAACTCAAAAAAAGTGTTAAAAAAACAGACAAAACAAAAGTTTTGACAATGTCAAAAAGATAATTAGAAGATTAGTATTTTTAGAAAGACCTAAATAAATCTGTAAAAACTCTTTGAATTTGATGACTATTTGAATTCTAAAGAACTAAAATTTTATAAATGATTTGGTAAAACTTTAATGAATATAAATATTATGGAGATATAGAGAAATTATGGAGATATAGGAAGTATGTAATATGGCAATATAGATAGTCATTATAGATAATTATAGACTAAAATTCAAAAAAGCAAAATTGATTGAGTATAAATATTTCTACTAGAAGAGTTTGAAATTTTACAATTTTACAAAGTCCAAAAAAATTTTAATCACAAATAAGTGGAGTAATACAAAAATAAAATGATAGCACCCTTAAGAAAATATGGAGAACATTTTTAATGCTTCAAACAAATTTTTTGCTGGTACTTCTAATCAAGAAGTTAAACTTAATTGCAATAATAATGATAAGACTAACTGGTGGTTACTAAAAATCCAGACTGACTTTTAAGGGCAATTACCCCGTTAGTTTTTAAGCTGGAGATTAAATGAAAATACCATTAAATATAGTTTTTAGTTTTTCAATTAGATTTGTCTTCAAACATCCCATTTCTTAGGATTTAGCCAACTCAAAGACAAGTTGTGTTGCAACTTGTTCGTCTTTGAGTTGGCTAAATCTCCAAGACGAGTTGACCAAAAAACAAGTTGACCCCCAAAAAAAAGAAGACAAAGCTTTATTCTGGTTTGTAGTTGCTTCATGTCTTTTGCTTGTAGAGTTACCTTTATACACTTTTTCTATTCAAAATAGCCCAAGATTCTTTGATTGGGCAACACTCTGGTGCAGCTAGTAAACTGTCAACTTTTTTGACACAATTGATGTCATGGGCCTTGTAGCAGTTGACCACAGTTTTGGTGTAATATATATACATTTGCTGCTGTTTAAAATACATAAAACATGAAAGTAATTCAGGTGCACATTTATATATACATATATATATATATATATATATATATATATATATATATATATATATATATATATATATATATATATATATATATATATATATATATATATATATATATAAATGTGCACCTGAATTACTTTCATGTTTTATGTATTTTAAACAGCAGCAAAGCAGTAAAAACTCTAAGTTTTATGAATATGCTAAAATATTGAGATTAAAACATGTATATTTTTTTTTATTTTGTTACCAAGGATTATACTTGTACTCATTTCTGAAGTTGCCCAACTCTTAAGAGTTAAAAATTTATTTCATTGAAAGAAAATATGTACACTATCATAATATAAGAGACTTTAGGCTTCTTAAATGCATTTAAAAATGTGAAATATAAATTACATTGCAATACATCAGCAATATTATTTATTTAATATACAATAATTTACTCTGCATAACATAGTTTAATACTTTAGTATTGTTTTTTTAAATTGTGCAAACTTTGGTCATTGGTTGCATTTCACAATGTACAAAAAATAAAGTTAAATCTCAAATGTTGTGTTAAAATAAAAAACTAAAGATTGATAACTGAAAATATTATGCAAATGTTGAAGTTAAGTTTTATACAACTTTTTTTTAATATAACAAGTAAAAAAAACTTTGAAACTTTCTTTAAGTAGATAAAAGCTGCTCAATTAGTTTAATCTCTCATTGAGATATGGTACTGGCATTCAGGATGTTGACAGTGTTTTAACAAGAAAAATTTGGCACCCAGCAAACATCATCTCAATTTGGTCAGTAGTACAACTAATATGTCCTAGTAACAGAGGTTGCTATAAACAATCTATCAGCAAGTTTGTTTTGTAATAGTTTTATTTCTCAAGCAGTGACATGATCTCATTGATTGGATTTTGACAGTATTTAAACATTGATTTAGCATTGGTTGAACCCTGGGAGCTAGCCGTGGTAACAAACTATGAGTTGTTGCAAACAAATTCCAGACACAACCAACTGAAAAATGTTTGTTATTTTTATACTGTCTATGAATTTTGGTAATTGTGGGACAAAGATTAGTAGATTAACAGGTATATAACTTTATTGATAAAACAAGCATAATGGTTTAAACCATCTATGGAAAATAAAGATTTTTTCTTTTTCTAAGAGATGACCGAAAAATGAAATTTCGAAAAATGAAATTTCTGGTCAAAATTTCAAAATGCCCCTACTTAAACGGCAGCAGGCCGTTTAAGTTAGGGCATTTTGAAATTTTGACAGAAGTAGGCAACATTTCATTTCAGTGCAACATCACAGAGCTTATTTAAACACATGTTTATTGTTATATTTTTATTACTATCAGTCTTCTCCATTTAGCCAGGGCTTTCGCATTCAAGTCTTTTCATGCTCGCCCACACGCCCGCAAAAACTTTGGCAAGCGCATAAAAAAGCGCTTGCCAAAAAAAATAAAAGGGTTTTATTTTAAATTTCAACAATACGTTTTTGTTCATTTGTTCAACTTTTATGAAAAAAGGCTTTTTTTTTAAGTATTAATTCAAAGCATTATTTTTGCTATTTCTATTTTAATTTAAATAACAGAAAGAAAAATTTTAATTGCCCAGGCTAACTTAAAAATTACCATCTTGCCAGTGCTTTTTTGTGCACTAGCATTAAATTTCAAACGGAGAAGACTGTACTATAGATCAGCAATTACATACTCTTTTGAGTACCTTTAGAGCATATTTTTTTAGAAAAAAAAAAAAAAAAGAATAATGAAATAAAAGATTGCTGCCTCTGCCCAAACCCTCAGTTGATGTAGCAGCACTCCTTTGCAAAGCAGACTATAAGATTGTCAATGTATTTACTGAAGCCTCCTGCAGCAGGCTATTTCAGCATGACATCATATTGCTTATCTAAACACAATTATACTTATATATATATATATATATATATATATATATATATATATATATATATATATATATATATATATATATATATATATATATATATATATATATATATATATATATACACATATATATATACACATATGTATATATATATATATATATAAATATATATAAATATATATATATAAATATATATATATATATATATATATATATATATATATATATATATATATATATATATATATATATATATGTATATGTGTATATATATATATATATATATATATATATATATATTTATGTATATGTATATGTATATATATACAGGCTTGGTCGGGAAGCGGGAGCGATCGCTCTCGATAACTGACCATAGGAATAATATTTAGTTGCGAAAGCCGGCCAGATTTTTTATTCATTTTGAGAACATTTCAAAAAACAAAAAAAAAGCGCAAAAAAGATTCATTGGACCAATGAGAGATAATTACGTAAAAAAAATAGACTAGAAAAAGAAAATAACTTCTGACGCAAAAAAAATTAAAGCAAAATAAATTACGTTTAGAACAAATATTTTCCAAACATCACTCTTTTATAATAAAAAAAAAAATAAAAAAATTAAGCTACATTTTTTATATAAAGTAACATCTTACGATTGCTTAATAAGGAAACAAATGTTCTTTTATTTATTAAAGAGTTTAATATAATTTTTATTTATATACTCGTGTCTTATTTCCAGTGCTGGATTAAGGAGGGTTGGGATTAAAGGGGGCTATAGCCCCGGGCCCCAGAATGTTACGGGCCCCGAAATAGTCAAAAGACTTTTTATCATTTTTACGCTCTGGCACATAAAAAGGCCTCCAATATAAAAATAGCCCCCAGTCCCAAAAAGTCTAACAAGATTCTAATAAAACTAACGCTAGCTTTAGTTTTATTTAAGCTAAATTATTTTATAAATAAAAAAGTTAATTTTTTTAATAACAATTTTATGTTTCGCATGAACATTTTAACACATTCAAAGCAATTCTTCTTAGATGAACAAATCAAATAATTAAATCATTGAGTTATTGCAGAAATTAAATTAATTAGATAGAAATCAACTAAAAAGGTTAAAAATACTTTATGAGGAGGAAGCGGAACTGATTCACAATATCGCTGATGATGTTTAGTAAGTGGGCTTTAACTTTAATTAGCATTTAAAACAGAAAAAGTAACCTTAAGTATAACGAGTTTGTAAGAATGACAACTGAAACGAAAATATTTAGAGCTAGTAAACCAATATCTAAGAACTTCAAAACTTTCCTTTATATTTAATAACTTTCTATATATATATATATATATATATATATATATATATATATATATATATATATATATATATATATATATATATATATATTAGGGATATGACTTTTTTGCAACCTACTAGGCCTGTATCGTAATTCAATGAACTTTTATGTAAAAAGAACGAATAGATGTTTCATTTTGACATATTTTGAAAAAAGGTCACCCCAAAACCAAAAAATCGAATTTTCAATAGGTACACTTTTGTACAGTAAATGAATATTAAAGGCTGAAGATGTTGTAAGAGTCATACTCCTGTTGTTATTTTATTTATTTATGCAACATGTACTGTGATATAACAAAAAACATTATGTGATATATAATTATACAAGTATTACAAAATTAACAGTATCAAAGCGTCTAGTACAACAATATACATAACTGTCTGTGTCTATAGGCCTACTGTGTTTAGTACATGGGTCACATGATGCTCACGTCTCATAAAGAGTCTAGCGCTTATTACTTAGAATGAATCGAAGTTGCAGTTTGTCTTTCTTTCTGCAGGAAGCATACAGGTCTTGCATCACCTTGATTGCACGTTCAGCTATCTGATTACTTCGTGGTATGTCGATGACGGATGGCTCTTTCTTCCAGTGATTTTTGAATGACTGCAATGCCTTTTTGTAAGGCTTCAATACATCAGATAAATTCTTGAAGTCATTGTCATTGTACTTTTGACTACTAAACCAATGTTCTGCCCACTCATATGAAATGAACCTGCAAACCTTCTCCAAATTCTTTCTTGCTTCAGGCATAAGAATGAACGCCAGAATGGCGAGAATGGCTTATGAGTTCCATCTGGCATTGCTCATATTAGGAATGTTCTGAAAGTGAATCAGAGGGAAGTTTCTTTGTTCTTCATAGAACCTAAACACTCTTGTTAAATGGTACAAAAACTTCATATCGTCTCTCCACCCTGATTTATCAAGAATTTCTACAGTTCCATTCACAAACTTATCCTTCAGTTCATCATACTTATTCAACAGTTCAGACACAAATGGGTATTCAATGTTTGGAGATTTGGTATCACCCCCAAGTTCTTCGTCCATCACCAGACGGAGAATCCTGTCTAGTACGTGATGCTGACAACCGATAAATTGTGGTATTGTGACACCCTTTAATTTAAACATACGTTGCAACTTCACAACAACTCCATTTCTCTTCCCAGTATTGACGTTTGTTGTATCAGTAAGGATCATCTTAATTGAATTCCACAAATTGTATTCATCAATAAGTTTGGCAATTTTTTCAGCAACAGTTTCAGCTTTGCCATCTTTTAAACGCAGTGCATCAAGTTTCACGTCAGTTCTTTCATTCTGAAGTACAACTACCTGATATTCCTTATCATCTATTCGTTTGCCGTCAAAGTGTAAGGACCACTGTTCCATTTTAAGTTGTTGTATCATTTCTTTTTTTAATTTACCTGCCTCTTTGAATATGGACTTGTAAATTGCTGATTGACTTGGAGTTGGAATATCAATACCTTGTTGTGATAATACATTGCATATTTTAGCAGCTTTCTTTGTGGAAACTCCACTTGATGTAACCATACTTACAGCAAATTTACTTTTGTAGTGCTTTCTAGTTTTTTTCTGAGTGTCCTCATCATCGTCTTTATCACCGTCGTCGTCTTCATCATCTTCACTCTTACTTTTGCAGTTTTCAGATTCAGTACCACTGTCTGTGGTAGACAGGACTTGTGATGTGGAAGGTATTGCTGTTCCAGACTGGACTTTCCTTCTCTTGGAAGGGTGAATGGTTTCTTTACTTGCCACTTGTCCTGTTGAGTACCCCACCTGTCCTTTACTTTCTTTTTGTAGGTGGTATAGACGTTTATCTTCCGAGGATAACCACTGACCATTCACTTTCGTGATGTCAAATAATGCATTGAGAACATCATACTTTCCACGCTTGACACATTCATCATAGACCTTCAGCACCTTCATAAGCTTTGCTCTTATCACTTGATCAGACACACGTGGAAAATTCAGTTTATTGTCCCACAATTTTGTAATTTCCTTAGAAATTTGGTCTATTCGTTCTTTTCTTCCTTTAACATATGCTCCGAGAAACTGGTATCTTCCTAC